>NC_035437.2:61797237-62097237 GCF_002127325.2 Helianthus annuus
GTGTTGTTTTTGGCCCATAGTAGTCACGTCACTATTTTTGACATTTTCATCGGTAACCGTGACTATCCCACATTTTTCAAAAATCAAGTTTTCATCATCTCTTGTTTCATCATGCCGCATCATCCCGCGCGCTTCCGAACCCGTATGGATTTGGCGTCGAAAAATAGATAAACTTGGCTAACACCCGACCCCACTTTCCAACTGACTAATAAAGACGGGTCCACGACTCCACGTCTTATCTAAAACATTTATTTCAAAGGATTCCAATTTTAATCGACCACCAAAATTAATTTAGCCAACATTACTGGGCCTTTTGATCGGTCCAATAATTCTAAATTAATTTAGCCAACATGTCTTCAAAACCCACAAACCTTAACATTTCACAAAACACTCCATCACCACTATTCCTGGTAATTCGGTTGGGGCTAATTGGCCAATCCATATGAGAACTACTTTTGTTCTAAACTTAGGCCCAAATGAAATCTTCACACAAACAGGCCCAAATTTAGCAAGCCAAATAGAAATGGATGAAATAACTTGGTACACTGAATCCCAAATAAATTTAATTTATGAGCTGGACGATAGAGACAATTATGGCCCAAATAGCACTTGAAGGTTTGTAATAACACCAATAGTCAACAACCCTAACATGCTCAGCCGACAACATATCACTGTCTTCGTCTCCACACTTCCCATCTCTCTCTTCGATACACAACTCAAACATTCAGCGATTCATAAACATCAAACAGTTCCTGTGACATACACACTCAAACCTGCAAATTCACGAAGGATATATCTTTCGAACATATCTTTCGAGCATCTTTCGAACATATCAGTTGCTATCTTTCGAACATATCAGATCTGGATCCTTCGATACACAACAACTGGATCCTTCGAAGTTGTTGAGGATGAGGATGACCCTTCGAAATCTGTCTGATCTTTCGAAGTTGTTGAGATGACCCTTCGAAATCTGTTTGATCTTTCGAAGTTGTTGAGATGACCCTTCGAAATCTGTTTGATCTTTCGAGCATCCCTTACATCTTTCGAAATATGAAGCTGCCAAGAACATCAAGAACACAGCCTCTGTGTGATTTTGCAGATTTGACGAAAACACTCATTTGATGATGAAAACTTGAAAGACATGGTGTAAAACATAATACATAACCCTCTGATGCATTTCGTGTAAGGTCAGACCCATCCATTCGGGTCAGATCTGGGTTTTTCTTGATTTTCACCATTTTTACATCTTGAACAAAAAGCACAAAAATCTCAGATCTAGAGCACATGTGACTTAGTAAACGGTTAGATTTACTAAATCGGGCACCTTGGCTCTGATACCACTTGTAGGACCGTTTTTCGGGACCGAAACCGTGATTTTCATGATTATGTTCAAAGACGGGAGAGATTAGAGATGATAAACAAACAACTTTGTATTAATCCGGTAGTATAACATTACAAATCGGCCCGATTATATGATAACCGAACTAATACCAAAGGAGTATACATCCGGGAGAGACCAAGTGGTGATCTCTCCCGGTGAGGTCTCAAACCTCCTCTAACTCTCTTATGTTGCAAATGGCAAGGGTTTTCTATTTATAGTCACACCCCTTGTCTTGCAAACACACACACGGTCAACCGAATAACCCTCTCGTTTGACCACTTCAAACGAGCGGGTCTATACACGTTCGATAGACCGTTTCACTAACTATTACAAATTCAGCGTAAAATAATAACTAATCTATTCGACAAGCATCGGACACAAAACTTGCATCAACATAAAGCAAAAGCCCTAAAAAGAAGTAATACCTGACGACCCAATTTGCGATAAGCGGCTTTAATATCTTTAATGGTGGCAGCTTTAGGAACACCAAGAGTAGAATAATAATCACCAGTCGCAAACACCACGAACCCATTACAGCGTTTGCCGTACAACTTCTTTTTAAATTTCGAAGACGATGAAATAGAGATACAATAATATAATACGTATATAAGAAAGAAGATTACAGATTTTCAGTAATTCAATGAGAAAAACAAACCCTAAAAACTATTTAACATAAAAATTGAGGTTCAAAGTGGAATTGAAACAGAGGACTAACCAGATCTTTGAAGATGGTGAAGGTGATGACGAAGAAGAGAATGAAGAGGATCTCAAACTCAGCGAATCAAACGAACCGAAACACCGAGTCAACAACCCGCCATATCTGCAATCTCGATTCATAATTGGATATTTTGGTGATCGATCGCTTATCAATTAGGGTTTTTGAATGTCAAGGAGGATGAAATAAAAATGGGAAATAAGAGAGAGAGAGAGAGAGAGAGAGAGAGAGAGAGAGATGGCGGAAGAAACTTACGTGAGAAGGAGAATAGATGAAAATGTTTGGCGCCTAAGAGGGAATTCTCTGGCTTAAGAGGATGTCCACATCAATAAAATGATTGGCTAAAAATAAACCATGTGGCTAAAATGTATTTTTTTAGTATAGTAGATAGATTTGAACACTTTATTTTCAAGGTGCAAGAAATACACTATCATTATACGATGTCTTTTATGGATTTCGAAACAAAATTTATTAATTATTAAAAAAATAATAAAATTTTTAATTGTTAATATTAAATGCTTTCTCAGTCTAATTAATTAATTTACCTATTTCTCTCAAGTTTTTTACTCGTATACAACAAAATTATATATACCTACAAAAAGAAGTTTTTTTTTTTTTTTTTGAACGGTCACTTTCATTAACACAAAACAAGCACAGCCCACTCATAAACCGGGCAGACCGAAAAACAAACAGAAACTACATATTTACAAATTTACACCAATCCTCCCACGTAACATCCTTATGTCTCGATCTATTAGAAAACCAGAGAAAACTCACCGCTTTAACTTGGCTGATAATATTTTCAACTTTGACCGATATGTTCGAAAACCTAGTTTCATTCCTAGCTTTCCAGATACTCCAGCAAGCAATGATGATGATACCATTAAACGCCTCATTGGCACAACCCAATAACCCCGAATAATTATTCCACTCAAGCAGGTCTCTGAAAGAGAACACTAAGAAAGTAGGGACCTTACACCAAGTGCTAATGAAATTCCAAAGCCTAACCGCCACCGGGCAAGACGTAAAAAGATGATCAATCGTTTCGTCACCGTGGTTGCAAAGGATACACGAGACATCCTCAACCACGTAGGGTTTTTTTTGTCTTTTAGTGTATTTTTTTGATTTTTCAACATTTAATATTGGCATTTACAACCCTTTAATTTTTAAAGACTTTATAATCAATTTTTACTTGCTTATTATTAAGTATGTATTAGTATAAATTCATGTTGATTTATGTTTGAGTGTAATTTTTTTTAGAAAGGGGTAGGCTCAAATATAATACGTTTTTTGTGATTTTTCTTGTACCTTTTTAGTTGGTTCACATTTTGACATAAATTTCGTTTTAAAACAAGTCAGGTCAAATATAATCTGTTTTATTAGATGGTTAAAATTCGAGTTCTTTACGGTTTATTTTGCCACAATGCATCGTACCATTCTTTAACTTAAAAAAACAACTTAATTTTCTTAGGTATTTATTTAGTATTGGCACTTACAACCCTTCAACTTTATACAGACTTTGAAAGCAATTTGTACATGCTTATTTTTTTGTACGTATCAGTATAAATTCAGATTGATTTACGTTTCAATGATTTTTTATGTAAGTACTTATTTTTAGAGTAAACTTCCGTTTTGCTCCCTATGGTTTGTTCACTTTAACGGTTTTACCCAATCATTTAAAAACGACCATTTTCCTTCGATAGTTTACTATGTTTTTTCTAATATGTTCCCTAACACTAACTCCATCTAAAATGTTTGTTAACTAAAAGGGTATTTTGGTAACTTCAAGTATAAAATTAAAGTTATTTTGATTAAATTATAAATAAAGATTATATTATAATGTCTACACTCTCTCTTCTTTCTCTCTACACCCTCTCTCTTCTCCATCACCAACAACCACTACCAGCAACACAACCAACCATCACCACCACTGTGCACAAGCCCAACCTGACAACCACTAAAAAGTCGCTGGAGATAGAGTCCTTGGCTCCAAACAAGTCGCTGGAGATGGAGTCCTTGGCTCGAAACCCTAGGCGGCTGTCACTGACGAATCCCTAGACGGCCGTCACCATTGAAACCCTGGGCGGTCGTCATCCATGACCGGCTCGAAGCCCATGGCCTGCTCAAAACCCCATTAACTCAGTTCGTCATTGATTTCAGATCGTGTCCTCGTTCCTCGTCTATCGCACCACCCACCATTGCAACCCAAATCTCTATCTTGTTTTCTAATTCCTATGATTTCCCTGATCTGAAACATAGGTTTCCCAGATCTGAAACAGAGATGTATTTGGTTGAATAGGGTGAAACAGAACTGGCGACGATGGAGGTGGTGTGGCGGTGGTTTGGGTGGTTCCGGTGATTTGGAAGGGTAGGTGGTGGTGGTCGTTGTCAGCAGGTGGTGGTGAGTGTGGTGGTAAGTGTGGGTGTTTGTGTTTGTGTGAGAGAAATAGTCTAAAACAAAATAAGATTGATATTTATGTTTAGGTGAAAGACTCAAATGCCCATAATTTTATCTATTAAATTACAAAAATACCCTTCTAGTTAATTAATATTTTGGATGGCGTTAAAGGCGGGGAGCAAAATGGTGGTAAGTTATGTAGGATCGTGAGACGACCTAACGAGTCGATCAGAAGAGTGCTCAAACATAATCAGAGGCGGAATTCATTGATTCTGTCATTGTTTAGCTTGAATTCACTATTAACTGTCACGTTTATTGATCTGGAAGCAATTTACATCACGTAGACACTTCGACGGAGCTTCGCCGTCGGAAACATGAACCTTACAACTGATTTCACTCGGATGGATATATATAGGCATGTAATTCCGCTTGAACATGCTCAAGCGGAATCACATTCAAGCGGAATCACTACAAAGTTCTAAATCTCATGATTTCGCTTGAAGTGAATCATCTGATTTCGCTTGAAATGACTTCGTGTCATTTCAAGCGGAATTACCTATAATATCCCATTTCTCGTTTATCGTGCACTATACAATCAGTTCTAATCTAAGACTCGAACGAAGATGAAGTCGACAGACAACTGCACCAACAGACTCCCTGTAAAACCCGTGAGGATCTCTCAATGATATCAAACAACCTATTGATTGTGCGGAATCCAATCAATAGGTGATTCAAGAATAAATATAATAATCAAGATGAAAACAATGAACAAATCACAAATCGAAATCTTGCATTCAATGGTTATCAAAGACTGATACAAGACTCGAATAGGAACTCGGTTCCTTCTCCTTTGTGTCGCCACCCACTAATCACCAAATCAACAACCTCAAACAATGAGGTAATGGTGTGCTTAAATACAAAACCAACTGGGCCACTAACCTAAGCCCATGCGACACATATAGGACTAGCCCAAACCACATTTATCAACCCAAAACATAAGAAATAAACAAGTACATAATTAACCCTTAAACTATGCTAACCTACATGAATAAACCTTCGGGTTCCAACAATCTCCCCCTAGGTTTATGCATGAAGGTTCTTCTGACTTCAATTTCCTTAATCACCACCACTTGTACTGTCTTTATAGCCACCAAATCCCTTCTTATGAATATGCAGAACAGATGCTACAGCAGACGTCCAACCCTTAGCAATTTCTTCATATTTCTCTGTAACTCTGATTTGATTGCTTGCCAATACTTCCAGATCTTCAACTGCAAGATTCAACAAGTCAACCTGATCTACCAAACAATAACTTGCATTTCCATCACAAACTATCACCGCTTGCCCAAGACGTTCATCATATGCCCAAAAGTGTAATGTTTTCAGTGCTCCTTTGGGAATCTTTCTCACTAACGGAATTGTCTTCTCTTTATCTGTAGCTGGCCAATGCACAATCTTCATACGTTTGTTTGTGTAAGGATCTCTAATCCCTTTAGCCGGTTTAACAATGGAATCTGCCGTACGCATTAGACAAGTCTGTCAAATCCACCTTAGTGAAAGACTGAAACTGTCCTGAACGTTTGTACCACTCGACAGGTCCAACTTTTCTTTTTATCCACCATCTCTTACGATCATGGTCATATCCCCAGCTAACTACACCAGAACGATTTCCAACTTTATCATAGAGAGTTTCACCAACATCCATTAAATGATGGGTTGCATGAGCATCTTCATCATCTGGATTCACATTCTTGTTCTTCAAGATCACTAACTCTCTTTTCTTTTTCATCCTCTCTGCCTTCTCTCTGTCTGCAACTGGATCTGTAACTCTTGTGAAATATTTTTCCATTGCAGCACTTCTTTCAGCATCATCTTTAGCAATAGCTTTTCTTCTGTTTTCAACATCAGTTGGATCAGAAAATTCTTGCCCAAACTTCTTTTCCAACTTTCCTCGTAAATCATAAACAATGTTGAACAACAAGCTAACATCTCCTTGAAGTTGCTCAATCTGTTGATCTTTCTTTACAATAATGTCTTCAAGTTGAATAATCTTTGCATCTTTATGAATCGAATCTTGCTCAAGCACAACCATTCGTTTCTTCATATCTCTCATGCTAATAAATTCATCTTCGTCACTTGAATCACTATCAAATGGCATTCTTAGTGGTTCTTCAGGTCTTTTACCACTAGAACTGCCAGGTTCTTCATGAACAATTCCAGAAGGTCCAGCATCAACAATTCCAGAGGGCCCAGCTTCATTGTGAACTTCAACATTGGGCCCAGTTTCATTTTGAACTTCAACATCCATCGTAGCTATATCATCTCCTTGAGTACCAACGTCAAAATCAAAGATATTCTCTGCATTGGTGGTAGTATCGCTAACATTCTTTTCAAAATCGAAGTCATACAAACCTTCGTCATCATCAGCAATGTTTACGGATTGATCTTTTCCTTGTTCAACAAACATTCCAGGTCTAGGATCCCTCCTTTTCCTTTTTAATGGAATGGAATCAGAATCCCTTGGGCTTTCAACAGGCTCTTCAGTTGATACTGACAGATCGGAAGGAGGATTTCCCATCTTGTCAGTTACTGACTTTATTAGCATAGCCAAACTTTCAGCAGTAATCACTGGCTCAACCGTAGAAACAGCATCAGCATTAACTTCAGGAGGAAGTTCTATGTCATCATTAGAGTTACACATTATCTCAACACCTTCATCGTCAGAGTTAATTGTAATACGCTCTGGCTCAGGCTCACCTTCAACTCTCCTTGGAATATCATGTTCTTCAGCAACAATAGCACGTGCAGATACACTACGCTCTGGAACAGATCGTGCCATTACTGGATTCTCACCAACATCTTCCGTCTCAGCGAACTGACCAAATTTCTCCAATTCAATCAAACCTTCAAACTTTTTCTCAGTTCCTTTCTTCGTAGTAAGAGCACCAAAACATGAAGGACCCATAGGCTTTAATTCCAACGTATTACCAGATCTCTTCAATTCCGGATAACACTCATTCAAAATCATCTGCACAAACCTTGGATACATAAGAAACTTATCCTTTCGAAGCCCAATTGCATTTCTCTTCATTGCTTCCAAGATATATCTTGAATAATTAAACGGCTCATTTGTAATCACACACATCAAAGCAGCAGACTGGGTGATATTCAACTGATCAATTCCCCCTCTATTTTCTGTCATGCAGAAAAGGAACATGTGCAGTAATAGACGCCAGGAAGGATGCACAAACTTCTTTACCAGGGGAGGAAACTTTCCTTCATAACTTAAACGAGGTAGAATTGCTTCCACTGTTCCAGCAGGAAGTTCTATAGGATCTGTTTCCTGATCATTAAACCTTAACACATCTCTAATCATCTGCTCGGTCACTATAACTTTCGTCTCTTGAATCTCAGCAACTATAGCGCCCTTTCCTTCAACGATTTCAACTTTAGCAGTCTTCCAAAAGTCTCGAATAAGGCTTTCATAAACAACTGGATTCTCACGAAGAGCATGAACAATCCGGCATGTATTTAGGCCTTTCATTAACGACGTATACAGCTGCTTGTGCTTCACTGGTGGAGGTGCTAAATATCCAACTTGATTATGAGAAGATATAAACTTTAAATCCATTTTCTGCACACAACACAAATCAAATAAGTTTCCAACTTCGGATATAACAGTGATAAAAATAAAAACCAAAACAAACACTGTTACTGTTCACTCGAGACCATGAGTCGCAACTAAAAGGTCTCGAGTCGAAACCAGTTGTCTGCGAGTCGCAACCATGAGTCGCAACCAACAGATTTCGAGTCGCAATCATGAGTCGCAACTGACAAACATTGAGTCGCAACCATGAGTCGCAATCTTGATGTTGCGACTTGTAACCACTGGTTTCGAGTCCTAAGAGTTCTTGATTGCGAGTCAACATCTTCAAAACTTCATCGGAAACATCATCGGAATCTTCAAATCCTCATCGGAATCTTCAAAACTTCATCGGAATATTCAACAAACATTCATAATTTCCTGCAAAACTTGAATGATGACGTCACAATACCTTGATGATTAACGAGGTAGATTGCGAGTCGCAACCGGAAACAAGTCGGAACAGTTGATGATCACCGGAATCTTGAGAGAAAAAGAGAGATTTGATTGCGAGTGCACAAGGGTTATGACTCGTAACCTCCCTTTTATACTCAACAGTTATCATGGGCCCATGTCTTATGGGCTTGGACCTTATGGACTTGGGCTCAAACAGATTTATCAATAAATTTTTTTTAAAACCCATTTCAAAATCTGATTTAATAAAAACTATCCATTAAACCTTTTGAGCAATGTTTGCAAAATAAAAACCAAAAAAAAATTAAATAATAAAATATTATTTACAAAAATAAATCAGGAAATTAGCATAGATATTCAGGGATCAAATCACAAGGTTTCAGGCTTGACTTCACTTATCAACACTGATCTACTATAGGATGATCTAGACAACTGCCAGTATATTTGTCCTCTTAAACTCATCTCCCTAGACCTTTTCCATGTAACTGCTTGTACCTCATTTTATCATGTTTTGATATTTTAACCATGAACACCCAAACAAATACTAATCAAATCCCGGAAATATAAACAGCACATTCTATCATGCAAGTATCTTCCCTACCACATATTTCACAAGTCCAATCCAGATTTCTGAAATCTTAACTGGGAATAGGTTGAGAAAAGAACAGAATAGATCTTTTGCAGAAATGATATAATATACAGATCAAATGAGTTTTTCTCAATTTGATATAGGTTTATATGGGTTTCTTTTGGGCACTAGAGGGCCTCTTTCGGGTGTTTAGATCTACAGCGCGACAACGTACAGCTAGGTCAGCATGTATCTGGATGCAGCAGAAGCTGTCGTTGCCTAGCACCTCCAGGTCAGCATGTATCTGGATGCAGCAGAGGAGGTACACGACTTTTTCAGATAAGATTTCAGAATCAGATCAAAATTGTGTGTATCGGGACAACATACAGACATTCAAATAGAAATGAGCTAATTCCAAGTGATTTTCTTTTCTGAGGTCATGTACTAGTTTAGTTCTGAACAGAAACAGCTAATGTTTCCAATCTTAAGGAAAGAGCCTACCAACACATCATACTAGAGTCAAACTATTTCGATACTGGTCTTACATGAGTCAGCCCTCGACCATAATGTGAAAATTCATTTCATTTCCCAGTCCAGCCACACTTCTTTTTGTATTTTTCAATTTTTTTTTACTGTTTTTGTATTTTTCGATTTTTAATGTTTTTGTATTTTTCGATTTTTCTCCCCCTAAATTTGAGCATAAATAAAAAAACTACCTAAGAATAGAAAACTTTATGAACAAATTTACCTACGAAAAACAAAAACATGCTCAATCGGTAAAACGGATCATTTTTAGAAAATCCACAGGCACTCTGAATTTCGAGCTGCTGACAGGTTTGGTGAACAAATCGGCAACATTTGCATCTGTGTCGATTTGTTCAAGAGTAATAAGACCTCTGTCAAAACAGTCTCGAATAAAATGAACTTTAATATCAATGTGCTTGGTTTTGGAGTGAAAAACAGGATTTCGAACAATTTGTATTGCAGCATCATTATCGCAGTAAATAGTAGTGTTAAGATAAGTCAAACCATAATCCTGCAATTGATGTTGCATCCACACCACTTGAGAGCAAGAAGCAGAAGCAGCAACATACTCGGCTTCAGCTGTAGATATCGCCACTGTTTGTTGTTTCTTGCATTGCCAAGAAATGAGCCGATCACCCAAAAATTGGCATCCCGCAGATGTAGATTTCCTGTCACTGTCAGTACCTCCAAAATTGCTGTCAGAGAAAGCAAACAAGTCAAAATTGGAATCCCTCGGATACCACAGGCCAAACCGAGGTCGGCCTTTAAGATACCGAAAGATCCTTTTAACAGCAGTAAGGTGAGAAGTTTTAGGATTAGCCTGATAGCGTGCACAGTTGCAAACAGCAAACATAATGTCCGGACGGCTAGCTGTGAGATACATCAATGACCCGATCATGGACCTATATTGACGTTGATTGACAGACTCTCCTTCTTCATCTTCAGTCAATAGTGGTCTCTCTGCCATAGGTGTTTCAGCAGGCTTTGCGTCCGTGAATTTGAATTTTGCCAGCACATCATCCACATACTTCCCTTGATGAATAAGAATTCCTTGTGAACTCTGCTTGACTTGTAGACCCAAAAATAGTGTCATTTCCCCCAGAGCACTCATTTCAAACTTCTTCTTCATAACTCTCTCGAATTCCTTGCAAAGATCCTCACTTGTAGATCCGAAAATGATATCATCAACATAGATTTGAACCAAGATTTGATCACGTCCTACCTTCTTGATAAACAGAGTCTGGTCTATGGTGCCACGCGTATACCCATGAGCCAACAGATGCTCTGTTAGTGTGGCATACCAAGCTCGAGGAGCCTGGTGTAACCCGTACAGCGCCTTGTCTAGCTTGTAAGCGTACTCAGGATGGTCTGGATGCACAAACCCTGGTGGCTGCTCGACAAAAGTTTCCTCCTTCACATCTCCATAGAGAAACGCGGTCTTGACATCCATCTGATAAACAGTGAATCCCATGTATGACGCGTAAGCCAAAAAGATCCAGATAGCTTCAAGTCGTGCAACTGGAGCATACACTTCATCATAATCCAGTCCTTCAATTTGTCTAAATCCCTGAACCACCAGCCTTGCTTTGTTTCGAACGATGACTCCTGCAGAATCCTGCTTGTTTCGAAATACCCATCTAGTTCCAAGCTTACGTTTTCCTGTTGGCAACTTGACGAGCTTCCATACTCCAAGTTTTTCAAACTGGTTCAGCTCTTCGTGCATAGCATCTACCCAGCCAGGTTCCTACAAAGCTATATCAATAGTTTTAGGTTCGATTTGAGAAAGATAACAAGAATATAAGCAAGTGTTAATGGTTCCTGATTGACTCCTGGTCAAAATTCCCACATTTACAGGACCAATCACATTCTCGATTGGGTGATTGCGTTGAACGCTCGTAGGTATGGCCAAATCAGGTACAATCTCCTCTTCAGTGGTGGTGTTGCTAGACTCCCCCTCATTAGGTGCTGTAGTAGTGTGAACTACAGGATAAGTGACAACACAATCCTCATGAATTGGTTCAGGAAACAATGCAGAGTCACTAGTTGATGCACCCTCAGGGGATCGATTGACCGTCGGAGTTGGTGTAGGATGTTGCGTAAACACCATTCCCGGTGGATCAATGGTATGATGCCTCACGTTGTCTTGCATCAGTGCTTCGTCTTCTGTATCTTCAAACGACAATGGTTGTTTGGGAATAGACACACCTGCAACTGAAACATCACTCGACAAAATGTTAAATGATTTAAACAGAGAAGAATAATCGTATAACCAATCTGGACCAACTCTAGCGTCCGTAGCATTCTCTTCAAGCCATTCAATGTTGCACGACTCGACGACCTTTTTAGTTACTTTGTTGTATACCCTATAAGCAGAGCCTTTAGCATATCCAACAAAGTAACATTCGTCACCTTTGACTTCAAACTTTCCGTTGGAGTCCATTAGTAATAATACACATGGACAACCAAAGATACGAAAGTGTGAAACCGAAGGTTTACGTCCTTCCAGAATCTCATAAGGGGTTTTCATGTGACGTTTGTTTACTAAAGCATGATTCTGGATATAACAAGCCGTGCTAACAGCCTCGGCCCAAAAGAAGCTAGGAAGCTTTGAATCAGCCAGCATAGTACGCGCAGCTTCAATGAGAGTACGATTCCTTCTTTCAGCCACTCCATTTTGTTGTGGAGTTCGAGGCGCACTGAACTGACGATCGATTCCCTTATCAATGCAGAAAGTATCCAAAGTAACGTTCTTGAATTCTGTCCCATTGTCTGATCGAATAACCTTCACCTTAGCACTCGCTTGATTTTCAGCCAAAGTGATGAATTGTTTCACCAATACAGCAGTTTCATTTTTATGACTGAGAAAGTACACCCAGGTGTAGCGAGAGTAATCATCGACGATTACCAGACAGTAAGCTTTCTTCCCAATGCTCAGCACATTCACTGGACCAAAAAGATCCATGTGAAGTAGTTCGAGTACAGCTTTTGTCGAAGGTGCTGGTTTAGTCTTATGAGGTTTTCGATGAGCTTTCCCTTTCGCACAAGCAACACATTTCTCCACCAACATGAAGTCCTTGATTGGAAGATCACGTACCAGTTGACCTTTAGCTAGACGGTTCAGATTTTTCATATTCACATGCCCAAGTCGACGATGCCACAGCAGACCATCATGCTCCGAAATCTTTGAAAATAGACAAGTGATCTCTTCACACGGTTTCTTGTTCATATCAATAACGTAAGCATTTCCCTTTCTCTCAGCTGTCATCAAGAACCAGTCTTCTGGAATAACAATCCCAGGCTTAAGAACATGACACCCCTTCTTCGTGAAATGAACTGAATTCCCTCGATCACAGATCTGCGAAATACTTAACAGATTGTGTTTCAGTTCTGGAACATAATTAACATTCTCAAAGCTTAAGACGTCGTTTTGAACAGTTCCTTTTAACGTGATTCTGCCTGACTCTCCTCCCGCAAATGAGACATATCCACCATTAAACTCTTTGACATTTACCAGTTGGGATAAGTCTCCTGTCATGTGCCTGGAACAGCCACTATCCATGTACCAGAGGCGCACGGTAGTCCTCCACAGCTGTTCCTGCACGATTAGCGGGATTAGTTAGATTTAGGAACCCAGCCCATAGTGGATCTGGGTTTTCCTTGTGCATCAATGTACGTCACTCTTTGCCACACTAAATTATCTTTATTCAGAAATTTTGAAACATCCCTTTTGGCGACATTTTGATGACATGATTTTATTGAATTGGATTGCATACCATTAGCTTTAGATTTCCAAAACTGTCTTGACCAGTTAGAATTGAAACTTTCAAAAGCATTACCAAAAGAATTACTTCGATTACGCTGAAAATTTGTTTGTCTATTCTGATATTGATTATAGCGTTTGGCTGCATTCCAATCCTGATCAGAAGGTCTAGTCCTATGATTGTTGTTCTTCATTGTCTTAGTCCTTGCAGACATCATGGACTCCGAACAGTGATATCGGTTATACGTGACCTTCTGATTTCGCCCTGATGTTTTCTTGTTCGATGTCCTTGGGAGTTTACCGCAATTTCTGGCAATGTGACCAGCAATGCCACAGTTAAAACATGTTTGACGTTTCATATTTTGAATATTCTTGACATTTTGACTCTGTTTTCTTGATTTCGTGTGATTTGATGTTTTAATTTTCTGAACATGTTTGACTTGTGATTGCTCTGAGGATTTAGATGATTTGACTTGTGGTTTTTCTTTAGATAAATTTTCTTTTAAAGATTTCTCTCTTAGATCAGCATCCTTTTCATTTTCACTTAATCTTGATTCAGAATTTGAACATGTACAAGTGTCATCCAAATGCGTTTTATCAAGGCATTTATCATATGAAACTGATTCAGGTTCACTTCCCGAACAAGAAGAAGTCTCAACAATATGCTCTTCCTCAATGCATTTGTCATGTGAAACTGAATCAGGTTCTTTTTCTGAACATGAAGAAGTTTCATCAATGTGCATTTCCTCAGAGCATTGATCATGTAACACAGTTTCAGGTTCATTGTTTAATTCAGTTTCCAATGGGGTCCCACTAGATTCAACATTAGGGACACCCACTGAGACAGATTCAGAAGAAGAATCAGGATACTCTTGATTTTCTTGAGAAGTCATTTCAGTGGTTTCACTAAATGCATCCTGAGGGACCTCACCTGTAAGATTTTCACAAGCTGAAACATTAGAGATGTTAGGATCACAAACATTAGCTGAAAAACAATCATCACCACACTTATTTTTCAAATCATCAACACAAACATTATCAGTTTTGCCCAAAACAACAGGCTCACAAGACGAAACATAAGCTGAAAACGATGCAAACAAAGAACTAGTAAAAGCAATGTCAGACTCAGTTGGTTCAGAATAATGTTCAAAATATGGTTCAGAAACATTTGAAATAATAACCGGTTCACTCCCATGAACATCATCACACTTTACTTCAGAGCTATCATCTGCACACGAAGATGAAACATTAGGATCAATTGTGCCTTTGTGAACAAAATTCAATGGAGTAGACTTTTGTGGCTCAACATGTCTGTCATGAACAGACGATTTGTGGTTTTTCGAACCATACGTCATTTTACTCTCATTTATCATCTCCTCCTCGGTCATTGGTAGATAAGTATAATTATCATTGTACGGAGGAGGAGTCTGAGTGTAACCCAAGCCACGCCCTTTCTTTTCTTTAAAAGCGATTTGTTGATCACAAAGATTTTTAACCAATTTACTGGAAGAATCAAACTTCTTGATATTAAGTTCATTAATTTGATATCTGTTTCTAATATCTTCCAGTTCCTTTGTTAAAATGCACACCTTTTCTTGAGCTTCTAGGAAATGGGCTGTTTTTACACTCACATCATCCTTTAGTTTGATGATGTCCTTTCGCTGAGCCTCAATTTTTTCTTTATACAGTTTCTCATTTTTAGACAAAGTAAAGTTCTTATTTTTCATGTCATTATAATCTTGAATGAGCTCAGCGTTGTGTATTCTATAAGCCTCAACCCTTTCCCTACACTCAGGAGTATAGAAAACGGAAATTACCTCTTCTTTGGTGAGACCTTTAACAGGAGCTGAAAGAATTTGAGTCATGAACGCAAAGTCATCAGCTGCAGTCTCTTCCTCTGGCTTTGGGCTATGTTCGCTTGAAGTCATGAATGCAATGTTGGATGTAGCAGTTTGATTCTCTGGAGCTGATATGTTCAGACGCTCAATTTCTGAAGTCCAATCAAAATTGAGGTTGGGCTGAACCACCAGTGCTTGTGCTAATCCTTGCGGCTGTGGACTTCCAGAAGCAGCAGCATCTGCTATACTTGTAGTGGTCACAAGAGCTCTTTCTCGATTAGGAGTTGCAGGTTGGGCAGGAGTTGCAGGAGTTTGATCTCTGTTTATAAGTGGCTTCGGGCAGTTTCGAGCATAGTGTCCTTCCTCATGACAGTTGAAGCAACGAAGATTAAAGGGCACTTTAGCAGCTCCATTCCATGCATTTCCCCACCTGTTTTTACCTGTTCTTTTCACAAACTTTTGGGCTCTGAAAGCTGCCATTGCCATCTACCAGGTGATGTCCATTTCTTCAACATCATCTGGATGAATCTATGTCAGATCATCAGGACTCCACTTTGGTGGATCAAGTTTTCCTGCAATAAAAGCATTCAAACAGTTGATCACTGAAGCTGCGATATCCAAGTTTTCCTTTGATTGTTTAGCAAAGAAGGCTATTATTTCGTTGTTTGCAGCGGAAGCAGAAGCAGCAGTAGAGATATTTCCAGAATTTGGAATTGAAGCAGGAGAAGCTGGAGAGACGACTTGATTAGAGGATCCAGATGAGTGCACCTTTGCTGAAGTTGGAGTAGCGGATGAAGTATTGCGAAACATCTGAAAACCACCTTGAGACAATAATGCTGTGTTGCTGTTGTTAGAGGAAGCGGGAGCAATGGAGAAACCAGCAGCTAGCATACTGTTCTTGTAATTTGTTTCTCTTTGCTTATCATCCAGTTCGCATGCCTTAATGTGAGAGATCATCTCTGACAGAGTGCATCTAGCGAGATCTTTAGTCTTCTTGATCATAGCAACATGATGATCCCAACTCTTTGGTAGTGCATTAAGAAGTTGTCGGTTTGTGGATGCATTTGTTGTATGAATTTCTTCCATTTGCATTTGGATGATCAGCTTCACAAATCTCTGAATCTGATTGTCTATCGTTTCACCATAAATATGGTTGAAGTTGTTGAAGTTTTGTTGCAGCAGATTTCTTCGGCTCTCTTTCATATCTTCGTTTCCTTCATATACTTCGATCAGAGAATCCCACAATTCTTTGGCAGATTTGCAGGTGCGAAAACCAATAGCAATATCAGGACCCAAACCCATGGTTAAGTAGGAAAGAGCTCGATCATCTTCTTCAACAATGAGCAAATCATCTTCAGTGTACTGATCCCTAGGTTTCTTCACCTTAAGACCTGGTTCAGTTGAGCTTTCCATCATGATTTCCCTAGGACCTCTCAAAATGCTTCGCCACAGCTTATAATCCTTAACCTTCAGATGCTGTTCAAAGCGCCACTTCCACTCGGGAAAATCATTAGCATCAGTTAACCTAGGAATGCGTGTTGTGGTACCAAGCTTTGAATCCAATTCTTGTTGTTGATTAAGGGCAGTCAATTCACTGTTGTTTGACGACATGTTTAATTAATTAGTCAACAGCTGGGTCGAAACTGCTGTGGTTGCGAGTCGTAACTGCTGTGGTTGCGAGTCGTAACTAAAACAGAATGAGCCGAAACCGAGGTTGCGAGTCGTAACAGCTTTGGTTGCGAGTGGAGACTGACTAATGGTTGCGAGTCGCAACTGAAACAGGATGAACCGAAACCGTGGTGAATGCGAGTCGAAACCAAAACGTGATGAACCGCAACAATGATGGTTGCGAGTCGAAACCTGCAAAAGAATACACGATAAGATCTGTTTACTCGCAATCCCGATTTTTCAGCACTTCCAAAATTCAAAGATATTGTAATCTTTGAATCTGTTGACCACCAACTTCCCGTAAAATCAGCAAACACCTTTTTCAGAAATCAACAAACCAAAATCAGTATAATTTTGATGAATCGGTCAGGAACAGTTTAAATATTTCACTGCAAAAACACGCAACAAAATAGATCAGTAGCACAAACGATTCTTGAATCCGAATGATATCAAAACCGAGCCCTTGAATGGCTTCAATGGCTCTGATACCAATTGTAAAACCCGTGAGGATCTCTCAATGATATCAAACAACCTATTGATTGTGCGGAATCCAATCAATAGGTGATTCAAGAATAAATATAATAATCAAGATGAAAACAATGAACAAATCACAAACCGAAATCTTACATTCAATGGTTATCAAAGACTGATACAAGACTCGAATAGGAACTCGGTTCCTTCTCCTTTGTGTCGCCACCCACTAATCACCAAATCAACAACCTCAAACAATGAGGTAATGGTGTGCTTAAATACAAAACCAACTGGGCCACTAACCTAAGCCCATGCGACACATATAGGACTAGCCCAAACCACATTTATCAACCCAAAACATAAGAAATAAACAAGTACATAATTAACCCTTAAACTATGCTAACCTACATGAATAAACCTTCAGGTTCCAACACTCCCCCTTGAATGTTGACGGAATCTTCAGTGAGAGTCTTCAACATGACGACTCTTCAATCTTGATCGGTCTTCTTTCTTTCTTAGCATGTACCAGGATCTTCTCTTTGGCTCTAACCTCGTCAGACTCCCCCTTTCACCATGCTGGGATCGCTGTCTGGAATTAGCTATCACCTTGAGATCAATTCCTGGCTTTATCTCTGATTAAGCTCTGCACAGGTTCTGAATTGCATCCTGGCTTTCCGTAACAACAGGACCAGAAACCTTTCTTTCACCTACACACATCTTAAACACTCATAAACAAATTTACTCATTTAAAAGCTTATCAAAAATTTGAAACATTCTATATTCTGATTCAACTTAATAAATCATCAAAACATTTCAAAATTTTCAACTCAACACTCTTTTCCAAACCATCAGTTCGTCATGATTAGCTTTTGAATTTTGAAAATCAGCTCTTCACCATCAGTTATCGAAAATCTTTTTGGATTTTTCAAAATATGAAACAAAAATGCAAAAAAAGAATTTAAATGCAGAAATGAAATATGTACAAACACTTATTATTGTGAGTTTGCAAAAGAGGATCATATCAGTTTTTAGACACATCACAAGCACCGTTAAGCTTTTAATCGTTTTAAGTTTTAAACGATTCACATGGATTGACGATATTGTTGTCCACATAAACTCAATCTAAAAACTTTTGAAATGTTTACCGATATGTTAGGTATATTAATCTTGCACCAATTTCTTATGGACCCCACGATCTCACCATATCCCCTCATCATGTAATACACTAACTCAAGTAATGCCTTTAAACTTTGATCAACTGTGATTTGTGCGAAAACAACGCAGAATGTTTAAACATTAACAATCAGGTCGATACTTCCGTATACGCAGAGAAAGTCCAATGTTTAAACAAAATAAAGAAAAACAAAAACAAGTTGAAATTGTTTAGGCTTTAACCACCAGGTCGATACTCACGTATACGCAGAGGTGATCCAAAGCTTAAATGAAACACCAAAGAAAATAAAGCAGAACGTTTAGGCACTAACATCCAGGTCGATACTCATGTATACGCAGAGGATGTCCAATGCTTAAACAAAATAAAGAAATAAAACAAGTTTAAGTCTTCGCAAAAAGAAATACACAATCACAGTGTCATTTTCAGCAAAGTTGTGAAAGCTCACAAACTTAACCAATTTTTATGCTTTTTGGCATTCAGGGATTACTGAGCAGGTACACAATCAAGAAGGACAAAACTAAGTACTATGCTTTCAACCATGTTCCCCACTAGAACTAGGCTTTTTGCTTTATGTTTGTATCGTTATCGCAAATCTACTAGTCTAGCTGAGCCTATCGTCACATCTTTAGTGAGATCGTTTATCACTTTTGGCATTACATTTCTTTAGCATGCTGTGATAGTCCACTGATTTACTATCATTTCCTCTTGTATCAACAAAACTCATTTTTGAATTTTTAATATTTTTGGATTTTTTCAAATTTTCAATTTTTTTTAAAATTTTTACTCCCCCTAAAATCAAAATATGTTCCAATTTTGATTTTCTGAGAAAATTTGAAACAACCTGTACATACTTGACAACATGATGAGAATCACTTCAATTCTCCATCTACTTGGCATAAACAATCAGAACTCCCCCTTACAACAAACTATTTCCCATTGTGATTTCAAAACACTTAAGTTTGTTTTAATCAAAATGGGTTTTCCGGAAAATTAGTTTGTTTACCAACCACTTGTAGGTACGAGGTCACTTCATCACTTTGTTTTCCTCAAACACATGAAAGATTTATCATTTCCGGTTTTAAACCTCAACACCTCTTGTAGAAAATCAAGTACAATTTAATGTCCTTGATTAACCACTTGTCGATCGAAATATCAATGATCGAATTATCATCCACTTCAGTGATATTTCTCAAGAAAGATGCCGGTTCATGTTCCACACTTACCAACCTGGGAACTCCGGCAAGTCACAACCTGTAAAATTTAAACAATTTTAAAATCTTTTGCTAACTCAATTATTAAGAAAGATGCCGATTCCTGATCCGCGATTACAAACTTGGGATCTCCGGCAAGTCAGGTTTTTCATTTAAACAGATTCACCCAAGCCTGACGGTCCTTGGGTGGTTTTGAATTCTTGTTCAACAATGGTGGAAAATTTGCATCATCCATTGTTAGACCAGAATTCTCAACTTTTACCTCAACACATGGCTCTTCTGGTTTTGATGAACCAGAATCATTGCCTGAATATGGCTTATCTGACTTTGAGGAGCCGAATTCATTGCCGACACGTGGCTCCTTTGTTTCCAAAGAAACAGATTCATCGCCAGGAAGTGAAAATTTCACTTTCTTTGTTTTGTTAATCTTTTGATTAACAACTTTATCTTTCTTCAAAATCCCTTTCTCATATGTCCTCAGATTTGTATCTGATGAATTCGTTTTGCAAGACTTGTTATTGTTTGAAAAGCAAGACGATTTATCAGAACTGCTGTTTAATTTTCCTGATGTACCTGAGGACAAAATCCTTTCGAGATACTCTCTCGCTTTCTTCCTTAGTCTGTCTTTCTGCCCTTATGAAAGCTTTACTTTCATTTCTGGAACTTTCTGTTCCTTGGGCTTTTCTTTGACTTTGACTGGTTTCTTTGCCATTTTCTGAGATTAAGCCCTCGATCTTCTCTTCGATCTCATTGGGCAATATTTGGCAATGTGACCTTTGGTTTGGCAATTATAGCATCTTCTCATCTCATAACTCCAACTCTGGCAGTTAACAGCAATGTGTCATTTCACACCACAAGTGTAACACACTATGTTATCGTACCGTTCACCACTTTCACACCAAACACTCAGATCATAGCATTGTCTGGCTTTGTGGTAGTCATCTCTCTTTCTGAAAACTGGATATGGCTTTGAAGCACTGTGGTCAAACCTGCACCACTCATTACCAACTGTTTTTAAGTTTTCATTTTTCAATTTTTGTGATTTTTTATTGCGATTGGATGATTGATCTGATGAACTTTTATTTTCTTTTTGAACAATTTTCTCATTCTTAACTTGTTGTTTCTGTTCCGCTTGTTTCTTCAAAGGTTTTTGCTTAGAGCATTCTCCCTTTTCAGTTGATTGCAGATCAGTTTTCTGAAACTTTTCTTTTAATTTCAAAAATAATTTCTTTTTCTCAATTTTTTCATTTTCATCATCAGATTTCTCATCGCAATCTTCAATTTTGACTTTGTCAAAATTTGTGACATTGTCACTTATTGGAACAGAATTGATCAGTTTTGGAGAAGGATGATTCAGAAATTCTGATGAGGTCACAAAACCTTTCAATTTCTTTTCAAGCTCATCAATTTTGTTCCTAGAATTCTCAGCTTCATTTTCAAACTGAGATATTCGTTCAAGATGAGACTTGATTGATTTTTCATTTTCAATCTCAATGTTTTCAAGAACAGACTTTTCATTTTTCAAAACTTCTATCTGTTCTTGAAATTTTGTTTCATTTGCTTTCAAACTTTTGTTTTCAAGCTTTATCCAGAAATCTTCATTTTCTGAAGATTTCTTTTTTCTTTCAAAATCTTTTTCTTTCTCTTTCAAAACCTTGTTTTCTAATGTCAAACTATTCAAATCACTTAACAGTTTAACATTTTCAGATTTCAGCTTCTCACAATTTCCCTGCAAAACAAGAATCTGTTTATCAGCAGTTTGCTTCTTATCCTTCAACTTTTTGACTTCCAATGTCAAACTTTCCGCATCCTTCAAGAGTTTGACATTGTCAGCTTCAAGTTTATCATATTTGGAGCACACTGATTCAGAACTTGATGATCCATTCTTCACAGATTCTTTATCTTTTAAAACTTCCTTTGTCCCTGTCTTGAATGATCCTGCACAAAAAATTTTAACGAAATCAAGAGGATTCGCATTCTCATCAATATAACAACCCCTCTTGTTATTGTATTTCATAACATTTTTTGCTCTAAGACATTCAACAATCCTTTTGTTCATTTCATCAATCACATCTACACTTATATCCACTAGATGCTTTTCAAATTCATTCATTAATTCTTTCTTTTTCTTTATATTTTCATATTCATGAGATTTAAGTTTGCTGATGAATTCTTTCAGATGTAATTTTGAAAAATTTGAATCCTTTCTTAAATTTTTTAAAAATTCAATCCATTCGACAGGTAATGCATCTGCAAACTTTGTTAATTTTTTCAGCATCTGATAAGAATATCTCATGATCTTTTAGGTAACCAAGTAAAACATTATATCGGTTTACTAGATCATCCAATGTTTCATTTTTCAAACACAAAATATTTAAACCTTTTTACCCAACCATCCTTTCTCACATTTCTATAACTATCATCTATAAACCCTCGATGCCAATCATTAAATCTTTCAAAATAATATTTATCTTTTTCATCAAACATCATTGCCATTTTACAAACAGTCCCGACAAATTCTTACACAAAACACACTTTCAAGTGAAAAAAGTGTTTTCAAGCGAAATACCTTTTGGAGCAGAATCACACTTTAGAGTGGAATACTGATTTCGCTTGAAATGTTTCAAGCGGAATTAGTTTTTAAAACAAGACAGTTCAAGCGAAATCACAACTTCAAGCAGAATCAGTTGTGATTTCAAGCAATATTATGTTTTTCAAGCGGAATCAGACCAACTTTTCAAGCGGGATATTGATTTCAAGCGGAATCAAGTGCTGATTTCGCTTGAAATGCTGCTGACGTCACAGTTCCGATTTGAATTTCATGCGGAATAAGGTGTTTTTACCAGTTTGAGATCGAATTAATATCCAAAACTTTCCAGCATTAGTTAAAACACTGTTGCGCACATTTTGTGAAAAAATTGTCCGATTTTAACTGTGAAATCAAGTTCTGATTAGAAAAGAAGGTGTAGAAATCAGAATTTTCCAGTGAAAACGAGCTAAACGGTAAGAACTCTTCCTTCTCAGCTCTGATACCACATGTAGGATCATGAGACGACCTAACGAGTCGATCAGAAGAGTGCTCAGACAGAATCTGAGGCGGAATTCATTGATTCTGTCTTTGTTTAGCTTGAATTCACTATTAACTGTCACGTTTATTGATCTGGAAGCAATTTACAGCACGTAGACACTTCGACGGAGCTTCGCCGTCGGAAACATGAACCTTACAACTGATTTCGCTCGGATGGATATATATAGGCATGCGATTCCGCTTGAACATGCTCAAGCGGAATCACTACAAAGTTCTAAATCTCATGATTTCGCTTGAAGTGAATCATCTGATTTCGCTTGAAGTGAATCATCTGATTTCGCTTGAAATGACTCCGTGTCATTTCAAGCGGAATTACCTACAATATCCCATTTCTCTTTTTTTCGTGCACTATACAATTAGTTCTAATCTAAGACTCGAACGAAGATGAAGTCGACAGACAACTGCACCAAAAAGTTAGTAAACTATTGTAGCAAAATGGTTATTTTTAAAGGATTTGGGCAAAACCGTTAAAATGACCAAACCACAGGGAACAAAACGAAAGTTTACTCTTATATTTATGTACGTGTTGATGAACCATCCACGATCTGAACCAGCCTTGACATGTTCGACGGATGTTGAGAGTTTTCATGGTAGATCGCCTTTTTGTAATAGTCACCACCAAATGGATTATTGTTGTCATTGACTTCTCTGTTTGTGCATTCACGCTTGAAGTGGTTGTATTCTTTGCATTTAAAGCATGTGACCTTTGATTTATCAAATCCTAACTTGGAATTTGGTCCACCAATGCTACTTCTACAAGTGTTCTCCATAAATCACTGAGCTCTACGTATCACACTCGCCATACACCACTTGATATCGATCAGCTCCATTTCCTCAGGATCAATGTGATCATAATCCTTTTTGGTCATGTTCGAGTTTCCAATCCTTCCTGCAACCAAACTTTCATACGATTCAAGGATTGATGCCAGAAACGTCATGTGCTCCTTTGTTGTTTCTTCATTTAAACCTTGAGTGTTTTGCAGGTTAATAGCAATATTGCGCTAAATAACATGGGAGTTCGAATTATTCTGGCTTGAATAATTGTTTGAGCTTTGCGAGGATTGAGGACTTTGCATTGGAGTGTTTGGTTGAAAGTTTGGATATGATGAAAAACCACAACTACTGCCAGTATTGGTCGATGAATTTCCAAATGACGTGTTAGCACTAAATGTTGTTTGAATTTTTGGGCTTTGAATATTGGACAAACCATTGCCCTTGTAGAACAAATCAACGTCTTGTTGAACGTTCGAGCTTTTCATTTTTGCCGTTTTTCGTAACTCGAGTTCATGTGCTTCAAACTTCTCAAGGAACTTTCCAAGAGTTAGACTGTCATATTCTTTATTGTTGCTCTTTAGAATCATCAAATACGTTGACCAATCACCTTGTAGTAGAGCATCTGCCAACTTATCCACCCATTCATCTTTTTCTTTCTCAATTCTCAACCGTTTCATTTCAACAACGAGATGACAATATTTTTCAATAAGTTGCTTCAATGACTCTCCCTTTAAAGCAATAAAGATGTCGAATTCTTTCTTTAACAAAGCTTTCTTGCTTTTCTGCATAGATACGCTCCCTTGATACTTTAAATTCAAAGCGGTCCAAATCGATTGAGCGGTTCCATGATGTTGAAGCAAAGTAAAAATGTCTTCCTTGATTTCTTGTTGAAGCAGATTCAACATCTTTTTCTCTTTAAAGAACCTCTCTCTTTCTACGTGCGGAATCTGAGTGACACTAATTCTTTCACCATTCTCCCTAGTGAGATATTCTTCTTCTATCACGAGCCAACAATCCAAATAGTTAGCTTGTACCCAGTTTTTAAATCTCAAATGCCATCTTTTGTAATCATCCATACACATTAGCTTCGGCGGTTTGGTCGTGGCAAATTGAGATTTTGAACTATAGTTGTGGATGTCGTGGCAAACGCGTTGTAAAACTCATTTTCCATGATGAAAGAAGTTTGGTACGGATGTAAAAGATTCTGAATGGATGTAAAAGATCTAGGACGAATGTAGTGTTCAAACAGATGAACAACTTTTTGTATGAATGAGAGTCTTTTCGTGCGAATGAGCTGGAAAAATTTTGATTATAGTTACCTTGGTACGGATGAATGATTTTGAGCGATGGTACCTGGTTCGTATGAATCAAACACAAATTTCAAAACAAAATTATGGGGGTAGTTTATTTAAAAGTCAAAAAACAATTAACAAAACAATTTTTAAATAACCATAACCTTTTCATACGTTTATATTTTTTAATACAATTACATCCTAAAAACGAGCATTTTATTCTCTTTAATTTGAGTATGGTCTTGCTATAGTTTTTTTTTAAATTTAAAAAATTAATGGTGTCGATGGTGTATAGTGACTGTTTGTATTTTATATACATGTGTATAATTATTGGTCCCTGAGCAATTTGGGTTTTATACACATGTATATATTGACTGTTTGTGGTTCGCTGGACAACTTGGGTTTTATACACATGTGTATAGTGACTGTTTTTATACACATGTGTATAATTGTTGTTAGCTGAGTAATTGGTTTTTATATACATGTGTATAGTGAGTGTTTGTTTTTTATACATGACAACAAAGTCACATTGTTATTATACATATATTTTTCATACACATGTGTGTAATTGTGAGAGAAAGTGTTTAATTCTAATTGGAAAAGTATTTAAACTTACTATTATAACCTTTCTATTTATTTTTTAATCTATAAAAACAAAAACAAAAAAGAATGAATGGTCTAGATTGGTTAATTTTGTTTACAAAAACCATTATGTTCACTCTTGAACCCTACTATATATAGGGGATGGATAGAAAGAAAACCATATTAGTTAAGAAAACAAAAAATACCCAAATGAATGGATATCCTTTTACCACATGTTAGACCTTTTTGCAGACTATGTTACGTGTAACAACCATTGGCTGTCACGTGTTACGTGTAACAACTTTTGCAGACTTTCATTTTTTTAATTAAAAGCTGTTACGTAACACGTGGCAGCCTCTGGTTGTTACACGTAACATGTCTGGAAAAATGTATAATACGTGGCAAAAGGGGGTTCATTTATTTGTGTTTCTTAGTTTTCTTAACTAATATGAAATTTCTTCCTATAATTGCCCTATATTATATATAGGGTCAGGATTTAGATAAAACGGTGAAAAGTGTGAGAACGGTGAGAACGCTTATGGGTCGTCCGATAAAAACAATCCATGGACTAGATTGCACGGTGACGTTTTCGTAAATAACATCAATTTTATTATGTGGGACACGCTTCATTAAGGGTAAAAGGGTCTTTTACTGCTCATATTCAAAACGCCATCAAATGGTAAAACGCAAAAAAAAAAAAAACGCCATTAAAAACAAAATGCCAAAAATTAGTAACAAAACGCATTGAATATTACAGGAAGATGAAACAACACAGTAACTGAATTTCAGTTATTAACATTTATTATAAGAAATGCCCTCCTAAAATACGCGCCAAAAACATCATTATATAAACAAAGGTAAAACATAGCTTCCATAATCACTTCAATCTATCCCATTTTTTGCAAAAAAACATCTCTAACCAAAAACGCCAACTTAAGGAAAACGCCAAAAATGGCAACAATCGTTTCGTGGAGATACACTCTGGGAATCAGGCGATACGTCCTCCTTTTTGACAACAGAAGGAGGGTGTATGTTAAGACGGTCAGGGCAATTCTAAAAATGGAAGAAGAGATACAGAGGCGAATCTTATCCATTGGCATCGCTCTAGACAACGGATGCCACGCATATGCTTATGAAAGCATTAACCAACAAATTTGGACCAATCAAAGCAGATGTGAAGCCGGACCTTGTCATGACATCATGGCATTTTGATGATGAAACAGACATGGTGACGGTTACATACGACAACGGAGAGCAGGAAGTCTACTGGCTAGAGAACATCATGACAAAGCAGCATCTGGGTTTGATGGAAGAATTGCATAACGCCACTTGTACCAACACAGAAATAGGCTCAAAATTGGAGTTAATGCAAGACATGTTCAGGTGGAGGCTTCAGAATCTTCAGGAACAAGAAGTTGATGAAGGTGAAGGTGATGACATGGATGAAGATCCAGATGAAGACTCCGAGGAGGAAGAAGATGACGCAAGTGATGGATACTTTTCGGATAAAGTACCTTCTGACGAAGGCTTTTAATTTTTTTTCCTCTTTTTTTTTTCTTCTATGTAATCTTTTTTTTAAGATAATTAAATGATATATTTATATCTTTATTAGCAAAACGCCAAAAAATACTAAAAATGGATAACCCTTACAAAACGCCAAAAATAACAAAAAATATTTTTCCTGCTTAATATTTTATTTACTCCGTTATTGTATTTTGTCATCTTGGTCTGCATAACGCCATTTAAAAAAAACTAAACTTAGAAGATGGGATGTCTATCACCTGTAAAACTGATAAAAAGCTGATCAACACAGTAAATACAAAAAACAATAACTAAAAAGACAGTTACTTTATTACTATCATTTAGTACAATAAAAAAGGTCCCGCCTAAACTACGCGCCAAAAACTCCTATAAGAGAGGGGTCTATACACAATGAAAATTGATCACACCCAGAAAACACAAACACCATATCCTCTAGAAATCACTCACTTTAAAACGCCACAGATGGCAAGCTTTCACTGAAATGGATTCTTCTTCTGAGGGGGGTTATCTCAATAATATTTTGCTGAATGAGATGGAAAAATATTCAAGAAAAAAAGACTGATGACAGTGATGTGCCATCATGTGAGCTTTGTTCTTAATGAATATCGGCATGGAATAAAGGGATCTACACAAGTGTAAAATGCTATTTTGGACTCCATTATTACAAATAGCATCAAGCAAGAGTTGATGTTCAATGACATGCCACCAAACAAGAATATTACACCAAAACACAGGATGCCACTAAGCAGCTTCTTCTGAAAAAGACGGGGTTTATGTAGGAAAGTTGGCATCTAGCTAAAGTATTCAAAAAAGGTTCAAAACGCCAAAACAAATTCAAGATAGAGGCTGATGACAGTGAAGATTCGGAAGAGAAATTAGATTACCATTTTTATTATTTTTGTTTTCATTTTATATTGTTTAGATATCAAGTTATATGTTGGTTTGTTATCTAAATCCCTATAAATAAAATACATTATTATATAAAACGCCAAAAACTACAAACACCAAAACGCTAGAAGTATGAAAACTGGGAGAACAGCTGCTGGCAAAACACCTTGTAAAGGGTATTAAACGCCAAAAAAAATTGGTCTTATTGTAATCTTATGTAAATATTAGTGACTCGTATAGAATTATTATACAAATGCCACAAACGCCAAAAAAATAACCAGAAAACTCTATAATGCCAAAAAAATTATATATGTGACACAAAAACAATTAATTCAACGCCAAAAAGTTTAATAAATACAATTAACGCCAAAAAAAAACTTAGACGCCATAAAATATTATACCGCGTTGGGAAAATAAAAGAAGAATGAAAAGACAAAAAAGCCCCTGCGCCCTTCTCTATGTCGCGGGACACGTGTTGGGCCAGGATGCGTTATCACCGTTCTCACACTTTTGAGTGTTTTCTCCTGATCCCGTTTCTCTCTCTCTCTCTATATATATATATATATATATATATATATATATATATATAGGTAGAGGATCTTGTAAAAAGTGCTCAAAGTATGAGAAGTGTATTATAACACTATATATAATACTATATAACACCATATAAACACCGTATAACAATATGTAACACCATATAATACCATATAACACTATGTAACACTATATATCACTATATAACAAATATAACATTATAGGTTGTCTGATAGCATGTCTATGATAGATGTATAGTGTTATATTTGTTATATAATGATATATAGTGTTACATAGTGTTATATGGTATTATATGGTGTTACATATTGTTATACGGTGTTTATATGGTGTTATATAGTATTATATATAGTGTTATAATAAACTTCTCACACTTTAGGCCCTTTTTACACTATCCTTACCCTATATATATATATATATATATATATATATATATATATATATATATATATATATATATATATATATATATATATATATATATATATATATATATATATATATATATATATATATATAGGGGAAGGTTCAAATGAAAACCACTAGTTATTGTGAAAACTCGAAAACTAATTAAAAAAAGCCAACAAAACATACAAAAAAATTTTTTTTTTTTGCAATCAAAATTTCGCAGGTTTTTTAATATAAAAAAAAATTTTCAAAAAAAAAAATTTTTTTTTTGTGTAGTGCACATGTGTAATACTGCACATATGTATGTGTACTACACATGTGTATTATTACACATGTGCACTACACAAAATTTTTTTTTTTTTGAAAAAAAGTTTTTTTTTATATATAAAAACTAGCGATTTTTATAAAAAAAAATTGAAAAAAAAAATTTTTTTTGTGTGTTTTTTAGGCTTTTTTTAGTTAGTTTTCGAGTTTTCACAATAAAAGTGGTTTTCATTTGAACCATCCCCTATATATATATATATATATATATATATATATATATAACAAAATGGTAAAACAATACTTAGTTTATAACTCATTCCATTAATTATTTTCTCTCTTATTAATTAGACAAAACACTTTATCTTATACATTTCAAAATTTATCCTGCACATATCGTAATTTATCATACATATATATATCCAATACATACCGAAACTATCCTACACATATCCAAATTTATCATATACATATAAAAAATTGTCCTTCACAATTAATTAGGTTGTCTTGAAAGAGTATATTTAAAAAAAAGATCTATAAGTTTAATTAGTTAGTTACTCTAGAGGTATACAATAAATTAGTTAAAATTGTGAATTTACTTATATGCCCTTACAATAACATTAATTACACATATTGAATAAAGCATATCTGTTGGTCTAAACTTATTTTTTATTATTACAAAATTTCTCTTTTAATTTGAACTATCCAACTATATATATATATATATATATATATATATAGGGGACCGCTAGAATGAGAACCACCACGAGTTGTAAGAACCACGAGAACCGCGACCCGCGGGTGGCCGTTGACCACAAAATTTTTTTTACACCTAGATCCGTATATTTTAAGACCGGGTGTAAATTTTGGGTTCAAACGGCGCGCCCGAGGGGGTAGTTTTTTACGCCCAAAATTTGGGTTTTTTTAATTTTTTTAATTTTTCTTTTTTTTTAACCAAACTTTGGGCGTAAAAAACTACCCCCTCGGGCCCGCCGTTTGAACCCAAAATTTACACCCGGTCTTAAAATATACGGATCTAGGTGTAAAAAAAATTTCGTGGTCAACGGCCACCCGCGGGTCGCGGTTCTCGTGGTTCTTACAACTCGTGGTGGTTCTCATTTTAGCGGTCCCCTATATATATATATATGGGAGGGTTATCTAGTGAACCCTAAATATTGCGAGAACTATGAGAACAAATGAAAAACCGATAAAAACCAATTTTTTCAATACAAACCTCATGGTAATTAAGACACAACATTAAAAAAAGAATTTACAATATCAAATAAATCATTTCTCCTCTCAAAATCACACTTATTATTTTTTTACACATGTGTAACTACAATAAATTTACACATGTGTAAATGACAAACTTACACATGTGTAAAAAAATTATTTACGAATATATGTAAATTTAGTATAAATTTAATTTCTAACATTGTATTCGAATAATAATGATTAGTGTAAAAAAATTGAATTTGAATTGCTTTTATCCAAGTTCTAGCTCTTTTTTCATTCGTTCTCAACGTTCTCACAATATTAGCATTCTCATTTAAAGCTTCCCTATATATATACATATATATATATATATATATATATATATATATATATATATATATATATATATATATGGGAGGGTTGTTTTGAGAAAAATGTGATAAGAATCGTGAGAACGAATGAAAGATCAATCAAAATCAGTTTTTTTAACGCAAACTTTATTTTAATTAAAAACCTTACTTTAATTAAAATACAACATTAAAAAAGAATTCACTCTTTAAATAAATCTCTTCTCTTAAAATAATTTTTTATACATGTGTAGATACAATAAATTTACACATGTGCAAATGACAAACATACTCATGTGTAAATTTTCTTTATTTATAAATACATGTAAATTTAAGTTCTAATATTGTATTCGAATAATAATGATAAGTGTGAAAAAATTGAAATTTAATTGTTTTTGACCAACTTCTTGTGCTTTTTTTATTCGTTCTTACGGTTCTCGTAATATTTAGCGTTCTCTAGATAACTCTCTTCTATATATATAACTATATTATATTGTATAAGAGAAGTTTATATTTTAAGATACGCAAAAGTTAAGAATTTTTTTGTTTAATGCATATGGTACAACCCTAAAATGATAGTAAATTAGTCTTTGAAACTCTAATTACACTTTAATCTCGTTATCTTAATTACACCTTAACTCCCAAAATTTTAACCAAATTATGGATAATTAATTAGTAATTACACTTTTCCCACTTATAAAAAACTAACTAGCCCCATAATTTTTAGCAATCATACCTTTTTCATACATTACAATTTTTTTTTAAATACACAATAAAAACGAGAATTTTATTCCCTTTAATTTGAGTCTAATATTGTTTTAGTTTCTTTAATTCGATAATTTAGATGTTTCTTAGGCTATAGGGTGTGAGGGGCATGGTTGGGTCATCAATCGCCACGTAGCACCATTAATGGATTGCTACACCACCCCCTTGTCTCATCCACTATTATTCCTACGGATTAAACCATGGCAACCATGGTCCTACTTTCCTTATTTAATATTTCCTTTCCTTTGCATAAAAATAAATTAAAATAAGACAATAGTGGTTTGAGTTATGACCACACCCTTAGGGTATTGGTTTTGGATGATGAATTAGAAGTAGGTGGCATGACACTGATGTGGAGGTTCATAGTGATCATAAGGGTAATGACCACATCCTATAGCCTTATGTTTATGTAACTAAACATTGATTTTATATTGATTATTATTGGTAAGTTTGACGCAATAGGTATGAATTGGTTATCTCATAATTATATTGGTGTTATATGCGACATCACGATAATTAAACTTATTGCTTCATTCAAAGCAAACTATCTTTAACAATTAGTGAACGAAAGTATTTATTCCATGGATGTAAAGCTTTCATTTTTTCTTTTGTGGTTGGGCGAATTTCCAAACACCGTTTATGGATGTTGATGCAACAAATAATAGACCACAGATAGTAGCTGGGCTGGTTAGGCAAAAGGGTTGAAGGGTTTGGTTTTGTCTAACGCAGGTCGTGGGGTCCCCCCACGTTTGCAAGACGTGGAGAGAGGTTCACTAGTTTGATTTTGTTGTTTGCTCGGGATCCTCCACTGAAATGTGTTCAGTCTCGGATGTGGGAGCAATAAGAATGTGTGTGTTGAATGTTATGGAGAGTGACTTGCATAGAACAAGTACTCAAGAACAATGACTAGAGATTCGCCTGGAATCAGAGCTGATCCGGAATGTTTTTCACACTAAATGAAGGGTCACATTTATAGGGAAAGCCATATCTCAAAGAGGAAGCTGTTTGACTAGTGAACATGCTTGCAGTGGGGGACTTACCCTTTTGGGGGTTAAAGCCTTTTGACCTGCGGATAAAAGACTACATTCTGTGGACTTGTGTTACTTTTACGGCTGGCGAGTTGGTGAAGCAATCAGAGATGTGACCACTTACTGTTCACGTGTCGCTTTATCTCAACTCCTGGGTTTTTAACCTTTGAACCTTTCAACCTTTTAAGCATTCATGTGTTTTAGTCATTTTATTTGGTCTTGGGCTACCCCCGTCATCAGCCCCCCAAGTCAGGGGTTTCTGGGAAATGAGCTCAAAGACTTCTGACTTTTAGACATTTAATTGTATTGCTTAAAGGCTTCAAGGCTTGAAGGCTTAAAGGGTTCGTGGCAGCTAAGTTTTTTGAAATTTGAATTTTGACAAGACAGGTGATATGATTGACGACGCTTTCTGCATAGGGCAGGTTAATTAACTGCCGTGTAATCATAACCTTTATTGGGTTTTTATTTTTCATTTATTATTCAAGACCATTAACAATACTTCTCCATTCTCTCTCAAGTTTCTTCCATATTCCCCGTCTGTTTTCCAGGTTAGTTTGATTTCTTTGTGTGCTTTATTTTGCTCTTTATTTTAATCATGGGTACACGGAAGGATCTTTCTGTTAGTTTTTCACGCCTCACTCAAGAGGAAGTGGAGAATTTTTGTATGGATTGGGGCATTGGCCTTAAGTTTAATCCGATTGCACCAGCTTGTGATAAATCTATTGATCAATGTCCCCCTGGTTCGATTGCTTTGTACTGTCGACACTTTGATTTTTCCAACCTTCGTCATCCTTTCTCACTCTTTGTACTGAATGTTTTGGAGTATTATCGTGTTTCCTTTGGTCAAATTCATCTGAAGGGCGTTGTTGGTGCACTTACGTCTGCTGACTACGTCTTTCATCGAGTCTTGAAGTTGAACAGATCAAATATGGCACGGAAACCTAGAAATAGGAGCTTGTAATAGGTTCGCTTATTTGTCACTAGGTTTGGTCCGCTTTTGTGTCATGTTTAGGTTAGGATCGCTTTTCAGTGACGATGTAGGATCGCTTATACGCACATGTACGTATAAGCGAACCAGAGTGTCTATAAATAGGTCTGTAGGAGCGATCCAGAAACACATAGTTGATGGTGTTTGTTCCGGTATGCTGCCGAAGTGCTGTCGAATCTTGTAATCGAGTTGAAGATCAATAATACAGCAAGTTTAAAGTGAATACAGCTTCTATAGCACCGAATTATTAGTTTCCGCCTCTTAATTCGGATACGAACTTCTCTGAACGACTCAAACAGGGCCGAGAACGATCCTACAATTGGTATCAGAGCTCAGGAGGAGGAGTTCTTGCCATTTTAGCTGCATTTCTTCTGTTTTTCTACACTTTCTTCACTTTTTCAAAAATTTTCACGGTAAAACAAGCTCAAAATCACACAGTGCACTCGGAATCTTGAATTAACAAACCCTTGAAGTTTTCAGATCTAAAATCGACCTAGAAAGTTGATTTTTAGGGGGTTCGCTTTTACGGTCTCGCACAAAAAGTGACGTCATCAATCAGGTCCGCTCCAAAATACCTGTCTGGTTCGCTCCAAGGAACATTTTTGGGTTAGGTTCGCTCGAAAATTTCAGCTCGGTCCGCTTTTAGTGACAGTATCTGGACCGCTCATTTGTCAATCAACTGGTCCGCTTATCCTGTAAATTGATCAGTTCGCTCGAAAGACAGTTCGCTCGAAGGGATTAGTTGTTTGGTCCGCTTATCTGGTCAAGTCTTTTGGTTCGCTCATTAGACATTTCATCTGATCCGCTTTTAAGACACTGATTGGTTTGCTTTTGGAACAGTTCACTTATTTGAACAGTTTGTCAAAGTTAGGAAATTGTTGTGAATTTGTAAACAATTTGAACAATGGATACTGAATTTTATAATGCTTTTGCTACCCCGACCTCGATTACTCAGAGTGCTTTGATTGAAAACGAAACCGGAAAATCTCAGAAACCACCGAAACTCATGGATATTGACGATTATAACGTGTGGTCTGAACGTTTTGGCAATTGGGTCGAAGCTTATCATCTTGATGCGTGGGAACACACCGAGGAACCATATGTTAAACCCACAAAGAACGATGTTGTGAATGGTACTCCGCTAACACTTAGAGAGATGAGTACTGCAGATAAAAAGAAATATCGAGATGAGAAATTGATGGTGAGTTTACTTCAGTAAGCGATAAAAGAAGATATTTTGATACTGCTTCAACATGACGGAACTGCATATTCAATGTGGACAGAATTGGAAGCAAAGTTTACGGGAAGTGATGATATGTTAAAGAACAAAATGTCTCTCATGAAAAAGGAATTTGATTTGTTTCGGGGATTGAAAAATGAAAACACCAAGCAAATTATTGATAGATATTGTAACTTGGTGAGAAATATGACAAAGTTAGGTATTAAGAAAGATACTGATGAGTTAATTGAAAAACTTGCAGATGCGCCTCCATATGAAACATGGGGAACATTTTTGATGATGCTGAAGTCCAACAAAGAAGAATATAAAAAGATGAAGCTAGGAGACTTCATAAAGCATTTGGAAGCTCAAGAGATGGAGCAGAGAAAGATCGCTAGGATGAAGAACTATGATGGAGAACAGGATATCAGTCTGTACTACAAGCATGGTGCTACTGATTCAACAAAGTTTTCTCCTAAAATCGAAACTGCTTACAGTGTTAAAGATTCTCCTGAGAAGAAGGCATCTCAAGGATCAAGCAACAGCACAAGATTTTCATCTTTCGATCCTAACATCTCTGTAACAAAGAATGGTAGAAAACTTCAGTGTAACATTGTATTAAGCCTTGAAAATGATCAAGACTACACTGAAGAGATTGCTAAAAATCAAATGTCTTTGTTAGGGATGATTTTAGAATCTTATAGCTGTTTTGTTGCAGGAAAGATCGGAAATCCAATGCTCACGAAAGAGGATTACGATCAAATCGATGCTGAGGAAATGGAATTGATGGATATCAAATGGTGTATGGCGAGTGTGATGAGACGTGCTGAAAAGTTTAAACAAATTACTGGCCGTGATGATTTTCGTGATGCAAACGTTTCAGCTTTAGGTTTTGATAAATCTAAAGTTACGTGTTTTCGTTGTAGGGAGAAGGGGCATTTCAAGAGGGAGTGCAAAAACCGTGAAGCTACCGGTGCCCAGAATCCTTTCGGAAACAATGACTATCACAAGAAGGCCATTTATCATCAAATCACACCACCAGCACAGCAGCAGGCACAAACAGTTCATGGGAGAGATGTGATGGATAATTCGAAAAGAGCATGTGTTGTTAGTCAGGGAAAATATGATAACTTTACCTGGGAAAAGTATCTTTCAAAAGACAGCAAAGTGTGTCTAGCGGAACAAGATGATGAGAAGTTGGCAGAAGGTTTTACTTGGGATGATTTTTGTCCAGATCAGAATCTTATGGCCAAAGAGATGTCCAAAAACACTTCTCATGCTTTCTTTGCTAATGCTTATGATTTGAAATGTGCAGAACGGTGCAGAAAAGTCATGGAAGCTGCTGAAGAAAAACGAAGAAGGATCAGAGAAGAGGCAGAAGAGGAAGAGAGATTGAAGGAAGAAGCTAAAGCTGAAAAGATGAGAAGAGCTGAATTTTTACAATCAAGTAGGACAGTGAAAGAAGTTCCTGAGTTTGAGGTTAAAGTGGATGCTGAACCGGTCATGGTCCAAGAAAAGTGCATGAACTGTGATTCGCTGATTAAGCAGAACAATGAGTTGCTGCCTAATATTCATAAGTTGAAAGAATCGTATGATACTATGAACAGAGAAATCAACAAATATACAGATTCTGATGGTGAACAAGCTGAAGCTATGAATACTTTGAAGATAGCTTATTTGAGACAGCTTGATACGGCAAACTTTAACATAAAGAAATGTGCAGATCTCGAGCTTGAGTTGGCAACACAAAAGATAGAAACTGAGAAAATTAAGAAATTATTAGATAGTTACTCATGTTCTACTTTTGTGGTTGACAGGATTTATCCGGTGGTGAAAGATTTGAAGACATTCAAAGAAGAGCAGACATCGGATGAAGAAAAGTGTGTGACAAATGTTGAAGAAAAGTTGAAAGCTTCTGGTAAGAAACCGAGTGTATCCTACAATAGATGTCCGCCCCCGGTCGAAAATGGATATTCACCTCGAAATCCAAATTCAGAAAGAGTCAATAAAGCGATCAATTTGAAATGGGAGTCTGGGTCGTCGGATAACTTGCCAGAAAGTATTGATGTCACATATACGTCATCAGACACTGATCATGAGTCAAAGTTGATAAAAAGTATGGTCGATCAGGTGTTAGACACAGATGACAATGAGGAATCAAAACCGAAGTCAAAACCCGAGTCAAAGTCTGGGTCCAGTGTGTCAAAGCCAACAGTTAAAAAGGACAAACGGGTTTATGATAAAGAATTTTTACTTTCGAAATCTAATTTGAATGATGAATCAGTCAAAGTGGCATATACTTTGAAAGGTTCTGACAAATTATTTTCAGATGAAAGTTTTCCAATAAGAAGTGTCAGACTTGAAATGATTCAAAAGGTTTTCAAAATAACAGAAATTAATATTTCTGAAATAAAAGATTTCAATCTTAATGGAAAACCTAAACAATACACTTCAAGAGATCAACAAAGAATCAACAAGAAAATGGGTTACAATTGTGGTTATAGTTTCCGACAGAAACCAAACCATAATCGTAATTTCAAAAAGAAAGGTCTTGGTTTTATTCCACCGAAAAACTATAAAAATGAGAAAATGTATAAACCAAAAACAATGTTTGTTGCAGGAAAAACAACAGAAGCTGAAAAAGAAAAATCATTCAGAAATCAGACGAATCAAGAATTCCTTGCTAAGAAGCAAGAGGACATGAAGAAGAAGGAAGATCCGAAGAAAGTTGAAAAGAGATCTTGTTTTCAGTGTAAAGTTGTGGGTCATGTTGCGAAAAATTGTCCAAAGACATTTCGACCAAAACAAGAAGTCTCACGAAAAATGAAAGAAAAAATTGTTGAGAAGACTGAACTGTCAACCCGGAAGTTCACAGGTTTTGAGAATTCAACTTATGAAAAAGGAGAATGTTCAAAGAGTGCTTCCAAAAGAATAGACAATGCTACAAATCAGAAATGGGTTGTAAAAGGTTCAGGTAAAAAGTCTGGTAATGATTCTGATTCCATAAAATCAGAGGAGCCACATGTTGAGAAAGAGATTGTAAGAAAAATTCCGAAAGTGGACGATGTGAATTTTCCGCCACTAAATGCTAAAAATTACAAATCTAAAATCGGAAAAGTTGAAATTTCAAATCAGTTTTATTCTGACAAGAAGAAAATTGATGTTGAAAAAACTTTCAACGGAAATGTAAAACGCATCTTTGGAAAAATGGTCAGTGGTAAGGCCCAAAGCATTAAGGATTTTTATGCTTCCAAAGGATGGGTTTACAAGTCGGTTGAAAGGAACGATGAAAACGATGAGGTTACACCCAAGGAAGGTCAGGCTTGGGTGGATATATTTTTTCAAGAATAAAATCCTGACTTGCCGGAGATCCCAAGATGGTATTGTGGATCATGAATCGGCATCTTTCTAAATCTGTTTGTGAGGTTTTTGCAGGACTTGCCGGAACTCCCAGGTTTGTAAGCGAGGAGTAGGAATCGGCACTTTGAAAATTCAACCAAAAGATGGTAATTGGTTGAAAAACAGGTTTGAAAAGCTTAATTGGTTGTAAGTTTGTAGTTGTTATAAATGGTTCAGAATGAGAACCAGTTGATCTTACAAGTGGTTAAATCAAGGTCATTGAATTGGACTTGATTTAATTATCATTCAGGAAATTGTTAAAACAACGTGATGATTTGAACCCCAATTTTTACAAGTCGTAAAAACAACTAAACTTATTTTCCGGAAAAACCATTCTGATTAAAACAAACTTAAGTGTTTTGAAATCATTATGGGAAAATAGTTTGTTGTGAGGGGGAGTTCTGATTGTTAAAGCCAAACGGATGGAGAATTGAAGTGTTTTGATATCAGTTGTCATGTTCTGTATAGTTTGTTTTCAATTTTCTTTAGATGTATTTGAATTTTAGGGGGAGTAAGAATTTTTAGAAGATTTTTAGAAAATCCAAAAACATCAGAAAATTTAGAAAAAGCCAAAAACATGATAAAATTGAAAAATGAGTTTTAGCTGCATAAAATAGGAAATGATAGTGCATCAGTGAACTATCACAGCATGCTAAAGATTTGTAAAGCCAAAATGTGATAAACAATCTTACTGCGGATGTGTCAGTAGATTTTTGCACATTTAGTAAATTGAAACGAGATATAAACCTAAATCAAACTTACTTAATTCGTGGGTAACTATTCTTGAATATATGGGTAACCCCCGAAATCTTGTTTGAAAGGTCCCGTATTCTGAGATACTAGGTCTTTATGCTCAGTGATATCTAGGGTATTATCCCGGAACTTCTGCTGTATGGAAGTACTGACCTAGTCCCCGGATAATACTTTCTGCAAAAAGCTTTGAAACATAAGCTCGCCCTCAGCAATCTGATTAAACAATAAAATTGATAGTCATTGCTGTTGTAAAAAAGATCCTCTAAAGGGGGTCGAGCCGTCATCTCTCTGCTGAATGGAAGTTCTGACCTGAGCTCTCACGGTTTCGCATCTACCCCTTTACAAATATCATCTGTGGTATACTCACCTGTAAGACTGAATATTTGGGATCTGGATACGGGAGTATATTCAAGTGGAGTGATACACAGTTAAGTTTAAGTCTCTAAAACATTAATATCGTATCTCGAATCAATTGAAGTCTGTGTGAAAATTGAAGTGGACAAACATACTGACAATCTAGGTAAATTGTTTAGAACTGAATATGTAATCAAGCTTAACGGTGTTTGTGATATGTTTCATAACTGATATGATCCTCTTGCACAAACTCACAAAAATATTGTCTGTAAATATTTCATTTCTGTATTTACTTTCTTTCAGAAAATCCAAAAAGATTTTTGGTGTGTTTTAGCATAAATTTTGAAAAATCAAAAAGATTTTCGACAACTGGTGTTGAGATGCTGATTTTCGAAATTCAAATTGCTAAACTTGAAGAACTGGTTTGGGGAGTGTTTGTGTGTAGATGGTAAAGTTGTTTTAATAAGAACCAATAATAAATTCTTGAATGCAAAATCATTACTGTTTTGATTCAACATAGTTTCTGAAAAGTTGAAAAGTTTTAATCTTTGAAGAAACTTATGGTTCGGTAGAGATTGTGCAGGACTTGAGCCAGATATTAATCCTGAGAGAGAATGGAGCCAGGTATCGATTGGAACCTGATGGGAGCCTGTTAACGATCTTAGAACCAGTGAAAGTTTGAATTCCAGACTACGATCCCAGCTGTGTGAGAGGGGGAGTCTGAAGACACCGTGTCAACATTCAAGGAAGAAGAGTTTGTTGATGATGAAAATTGAGAACGAGGATTCTTGAAGCGACAGATATTTCAGAGGCAAATTGTCGACTGATGAAGATTGTAGATAGACATGTGCGAAGACTCTATGAAGACTTCGTCAACATCCGAGGGGGAGTCTGTTGGTGCACTTACGTCTGCTGACTACGTCTTTCATCGAGTCTTGAAGTTGAACAGATCAAATATGGCACGGAAACCTAGAAATAGGAGCTTGTAATAGGTTCGCTTATTTGTCACTAGGTTTGGTCCGCTTTTGTGTCATGTTTAGGTTAGGATCGCTTTTCTGTCACGATGTAGGATCGCTTATACGTACATGTACGTATAAGCGAACCAGAGTGTCTATAAATAGGTCTGTAGGAGCGATCCAGAAACACATAGTTGATGGTGTTTGTTCCGGTATGCTGCCGAAGTGCTGTCGAATCTTGTAATCGAGTTGAAGATCAATAATACAGCAAGTTTAAAGTGAATACAGCTTCTATAGCACCGAATTATTAGTTTTCGCCTCTTAATTCGGATACGAACTTCTCTGAACAACTCAAACAGGGCCGAGAACGATCCTACAGGCGTGGCTAGGGTTTTACACTTCGAGGTTTTATGTCGTGCCCTTGGTTATGATCCTTCGTTGCTGTTATTTCATCGGTTTTTTCGTTTGGCAAAAAACGGTGATTGGTTCACCTTTGAAACATCCAAGGTTGATACTTGTCTAATCTCTTCCATGGTTACCACACTTGGTACTTGGAAAGATCGTTTTTTCTGGGTCTCCGATTCTATTATCCCCTTCAAAATGGTGTGGAGGCACCCGGATGCCATTCTCAATGAACCGAAACCTTCCGAATCTGATTTGAATGAAGTTTTTCTTAAAGCCATCCGAGAGTGTCCTTCAAGGGTTCGTCCCTTCCCTGAACATTTGCTAGTTCTGTTAGGGGTTAGTAAATTGTGGGAAAAGACCAATCGGGATCCGGTTCTTATGAGGAATGGCCAGGGTATGCTTTTCCTTGTTCTGCATTTTTGGAACATCTTTGTTTGGTGACTTATTTGTTTTTTGTTTTTGAAACATTTCGCAGTCATGTCTACTTTGGACTTTATCAAGAGTGATGATACATCTGACGTTGTTTTTACGGACGCCCAAGCCGCTAAAGGGGATGATGCTGTTGCTAGGGGTATAGATCAAAGGTTTGAGGATGTTGGCTATGTTAGTGTTTCCAACGTTAAGGGTTTTTCTAAGCCTGCTGCTCCCAAGGCTTCAACCGTCGATCTACTCGCCGTTTGTTAAAGGGTGCACCTCAATCCACTTCCTCTGAACCAATGGAATTGAGTGATGATATTGAGGCTTCCGAAGGTTAAGGTGTTGATGTGGATGTTGAGAAGGAGAAGAAGTTGGTTGTTCATAGCAAGAAGAAGGCTTCAGCCAAGAAGGTTATGACTACTCTTGTTCAGGGTTCATCTGCCAAAAGTGTTGAGAGCTTCGAAGGTCCAGAGACTGCAGAGGTGTATGTTCCCAATTGGGGGGTGAAGATTGGAGATAGCTTCAAAGATTCGGCTGTTTATGCTGAAGCGTTGGCCCACTTTGCTCCTCCTGGCGTTCGAAGTGCTATTTCTGAGATGGAGGCTAATCATCTTATTTCTAGAATGATGCTAAGTTCCTGCAACCTTTCAGCCATGTTGGCTGAAGGTGTTACCCGTTTTGCAAAGGGTATGCGGGAGTATGAGGAAGCTTCCAAGAAGACGGAGAAGATGAAAGCCTCTATGGCTGCTATGAAGAAAGAAATTGATAGTTTTTCTGAGAAGGAGCTGGCTTGGGTCAAGAAGGTGGGTGAATTGACGAGAAGGCATGAAATTGAGATAAATGGTCTCAAGAAAGGCTTCGAAGCTGATCGGTTGAAGCTAAAGGCTGATAGGGAGGCTTTGACTATTCAACAGAGAGCCTTTGATGAAGAGAAAGAAGGCCTGAAGGCTTTAGTTGCTCAAGCCACCGGTGATAACCAATGGCTTATTGAGCAAGGTTTCCAGCAAGTTGTTACTTACCTTCTTCACTCCAATGAGTTCAATTCTACTCTTGGAGAGGTGTATACCAAATTGCTCAACTTGGGGAAACATCAAGGTCTCATTGTCGGTTACAAGCTACATGAGTCAAGTCATCCTTTAGAAAAGTCTCCCTTATACCGTCCTGAAGCTTCTGAGGTCTTCAAGGGTTCTGTTGAGCAGATGGAAAGGCTGACCTACCCGTATGTTAATCAGGTTTCTACTTGTTTTGGTAAGCCCCTTTCTGTCTTGCAGGAGTTAAAACCGGATGGTCTTAACGAAAAAGTTTGTGCTGAAGTCCTCGGCTCCCTTTCAAGAAGGCGATCTTATTCAGTAGATAGTGAAGATACCGTTTCAGGAGGACCTGATGCTTACAAGGATGCGAGCTTGGAAGGTTCAACAGTGGGTGGTGATGGTGGCTTGAAAGCTAAGAAGTCAAAGAAAGCAAAGAAGGTTAAGAGTGATGGTTCCGGGGCTTCCAAGCCTCCTGCTGATGCTTGATGGATATTCGTAGCTTTCTTAGCACCCTTGAAAACAATTTGTGGTTTGTATGTTAACTTAAACAATCTTAGGTTTTGCAGGAACCCTTAAGGTTCCTGTTGTGTGGTTGTGGTTAGGCCTTGATGTCCATTTGAACAATTTCCTAGGTTTGCGAGCCACTAAGGCTTGCTTTAACTTGTTTGGATGCTTGGAAGCCTGTTAAGGCTTCTTTTATTATATTACTAAGTTTCTATTATTTGCCTTGTGTTATATTTTTTTGTGTTTGTGCCTGTTTGATAAGGCAGCTTGGTTGGCTTCAAGCCTTCAAGGCTTCTGGCTGTTTAGCATGTATGTAGCTTGAAGCCTTCAAGACTTCCGGCTACTTCTTTGATTCGATGTTTTGGTTTGTATTTTTGATTTTTAGGTTGTTTGTAACCTTTTTACTCATGTTGTTACACTGTTCCTTGGATTATTCTTGTCTTTATTGTATTGTCTTTGTTGGGTTTGTGTTGTCTTTATGTTTTTCATACCTTAAAGGGTTCAGTGCTGTAGTCACTTAGCCTTGGTATTTTTAACAAGAAGACATAGCACCTATCCTATTCATTATTTTCCTTAGCTTGATTTTATTTCGTACGCCTGTTTTTGATAACTTTTCTAAGGCTTAAGGAACATTTGGTGTAGGCTGTTCAGACCCGTCTATGAGCTAATTTGTTTTTAATTATAAATCTCATGGAGTTGTATTGACTTAGGAACTCACCCCTTATATAGGTCCATTCAACCCTTGAACCTATTGAGCGATATGGCCTGGGAGCTCATCCCCTTACATGGCCCTTGCCATGGAGTCTATTACTAGGTTCTCAACCTGATTTTAGGATAGAAAGACAAATTTGATAAAACAACTTCGTTCATTCAAGAGATATTGTGTTTACAAAAGGTGATCATAGTACAACTCTTGAAATACAACTTGTGAAATACAAACCAATCTTTCTTGATTTAGACATGGAACCTCTTGAGGGTCTTTCCATTCCAATGTCTTGGAGGCTTTTTACCTTTTGAGTCGGCTAGCTTATAGGATCCACCTTTATGTGCCTCAAGGATGGTATATGGCCCCTCCCATTTTGGGCCAAGCTTTCCTTGGTTTTCTTTTTTGCTAGCCTCATTGTTTCTAAGCACCAGGTCTCTTGGCTTGAAACGTTCATTCTTGACTCTTTTGTTGTAGTAAGCTTCCATTCGTTGTTTATTTTTGGCCTCTTGAATTGCAGCTTGGTCTCGTGCTTCCTCTAGGAGTTGTAAGTTCAACATGGTCTCTTTTTGGTTTACTTCGGGATCCATGTTGACCGTTCGTTGTGTTACAACTCCTACTTCAACTGGAATCACGGCTTCAGATCCAAATACCAAGCTATAGGGTATTCTTTTGTGGCTTGTTTTTTCGGTTGTTCTTATTGCCCATATAACACTTGGCAACTCTTCAAGCCAATTGCTTTCATACCTTCCCAATCTGGCTTTGATCCCTTCAACTATGCTTCTGTTCATCCTTTCTACTTGACCGTTTGATTGTGGATATGCCACCGAGCTGAAAACCTGAGCTATTCTGTATTCCTTGCACCAAACGCTGAAAGGCTTCTCGGCAAATTGCTTTCCATTGTCGGTGACAAGCACTCTGACAAATGATGTTTTCCCAAACGAAATCAATGACTTATTTGCCCGTGATTTTTTCAAGTGGTTTAACCTCAGGCCACTTGGTGAAGTAGTCTATGGCTACCAACAAGAACTTTACTCCACCTTTGGCTGGTGGGAATGGGCCAACGATGTCCATCCCCCATTTATAAAATGGCCATGCTGAGGTTATCGGGACAAGATCATGCTTGGGACTTTTCGGGACTGGTGCATGAATTTGGCAGGAATCACACTTCCTTAGTTGCTCAGTGGTGTCTCAGTGCATGGAGGGCCAAAAATACCTCAGGTTCATTAGTTTAGCAACCACCGATCTAGCTCCAAAATGAGCTCCTCATATACCTTCATGAACCTCTTTGACCAAATACTGGCTTTGTTCGGGACCAACACATCTCAGTAAGGGTGCAAGGTAACCCTTCTTGTAGAGGATTTCACCTTGAAACACGTACTGTCTAGACTTGATTTTAACCATTTCAGCCTATGTTTGATCAACAGGTAATTCACCATTTTTAAGGAATTTCTGGATTGGAGTCATCCAGTTGGGACCTTCTTCGGTGATTACGTCTTGAACTTCCAACTCTTCAATCGATGGGGTTTTCAATACTTCTACCAACACCTTTTTAGTGAGGTGGGCAAAAGTGAGGGAAGCGAGCTTACTCAAGGTATCAGCTTTCTTATTTTGAGACCTAGGAATTTGCTTGATGGTACACGTTTGGAAGGTGTTCATCAACTCTTTGGATTTTTCTTTGTATCTCTTCATGTTGGGCTCCTTTGCAATGTAACTGTCATTCACTTGGCTTGATACCAGCAACGAGTCTGTGAACACTTCAATCTTTTGAACCTTCATTTCCTTAGCCAATCTCAAGCCAACTATCAACGCTTCATATTCAGCCTCGTTGTTGGTGGTCTGAAAATCAAAGCGAAGAGCATACGTGAATTCTAACCCTTCTGGGTTGATCAAAATGAGCCTAGCCCCTGACCCTTCAACGCTTGAAGCCCCATCGGTAAAAAGCTTCTAGGCTTCAAGGTTTGAGGGTTCAGTGGCAGCTGTGTTCACTTCAGTGATTGTTTGCTTTGGGACTTCTACAATGAAATCAGCCAAGACTTGGGCTTTGATTGCTTTTCTTGGAACATAGGTGATGTTGTGTTCACCTAGTTCCACTGCCCATTTGGCTAATCGTCCTGAATTTTCTGTTTTTCAAGCACACTCTTAATGGGTTGGTCAGTGACAACTTGTATAGGGTGTGCTTGGAAATACCTTCGAAGCTTTCTATCCGTTTGGACTAGGGCTAGAGCAAGTTTCTCCAAGGGAGGGTACTTGATCTCTGCTAGTTTTAGAGTTTTACTGAAGAAATAGACGTGTACCTGAACTTTGTCTCCTTCAATAGCGAGGACCACACTTATTGCTTCTTCAGCAACCGAAAGGTATACAGAGACCAGTTCTCCCGTTTCTGGGGCTGCAATGTCTGGGAGAGAAGCTAGGTGTTGCTTCATATGGTTGAAGGCTTCCTCAGCTTCTTCAGTCCATTTAAAATCCTTCTTGTCAGAGCATCCCTTGAACGTTTTGAAAAAAGGCAGCGATCTTTCAGCCAATTTTGAGGTGAAACACTTTAAGGCTGTAAGCTTCCCGTTTAAGCTTTCCACCTCTTTTTTGCTTCGTGGTGGTTTGATTTCGAGAACAGCCTTGACTTTGTTTGGATTAGCCTTTATGCTTTGTTTTCCCACAATATGCCCTAGGAACTTTCCTTCCTCAAACCCAAATGAGCATTTCTCGGGGTTGAGTTTCATGTTGACCTTCCTTAGGTTCTTGAAGGTTTCTTGGATGTCATCGAGCATTTGATATTCTGTTTTGCTTTTGATTACCAAATCGTCGACATATGCTTCCATGTTTCTACCAATCTGGCTGGCAAAAGCCTTGTCGATTAGGCGTTGGTAGGTTGCTCCCGCGTTTTTGAGGCCAAAAGGCATCTTTTGGTAGCAAAAGATTACTTTGTCCGTGTGAAAGGCGGTTTTCTCTTCATCCTCTTCCTTCATGAGAATTTGGTGGTAACCCTTGTAAGCATCAAGAAAACACTTGAAAGGATAACCGGTGAGGGAGTCAACCTTGAGATCAATTTCTGGCAACGGGTAACAATCTTTGGGACAAGCCTTGTTCAAATCCTTGAAGTCTATGCACATTCTCCAAGAGTTGTCCGGCTTTCGAACCACGACCGGGTTTGCAACCCAGGATTGATACTTGACCTCTCGAAGAATGTCGGCTGACACAAGCTTTTCAACCTCTTGGCATGCAGCCAAGCTTCTTTCGGGTGCTAGACTCCGCTTCGTTTGGACAACAGGCTTGACATCGGATGGTATCTTCAGCTCATGTTCAGCAATGCTTCGAGGGATGCCCGTCATATCTTCCGGGAACCAAGCAAAGACATCACTGTAATGTACCAACAACTTTTCAAGATATGAGAGAGTTTCTTGTGAAAGGCTCGGATTAACCCTTATCCTCTGTTCAGGATACTTGGGATTTATGATTAGCCTTTGCTTGTCTTCTTCACTTTTGGAACTTTCACCTTCAACCATATAGGCCTCTTGAGTAGGTTGAAGGGTTGCAATCCCTCTCTCGGTAGGAAACTTGACTGTTCCATGACCAACAGAAACAACCATGTAGAATGCACATTGCTCCAGCCTTCCTATGATCACGTCATAGTTTGAAGGTATATTGATGACCACAAAAGTGAGAGGTTGAACTCTCTTCTTCTGGCCTTCGCAGAAACATACATTAAGGGTCAGTTGCCCTAAAGGCTTAAGTGTAACACCCGTCTCATTTCTCTATTATTTTATTATAAAATACGCACTTTTAAAACCAAATGCATAATTATCAAAAACTTAGTTGATAAAACTAAGGTTACATGATATTAGTGTTCTATTATAACCAACTAAATAGTTTCAAGCATTCAACATTAAGTAGTGTTTACAAACAAACATCATCTAAAACATGATTATATTAGTGCGGAAGCTTCAAAATTAGTGTTCGGTTCTTGGATTCTTGCTTGATCGCCATCCGGGATAAGACCAATATTCACCTAAGGTCAAAACCACATCAAATGTTAGTTTTAATGAAGCTACAATGGGTATAACCAAGTTCTATGGGTCAAACAATAAAGAAAATAAAGTTTTCTCGGATCAGGAGGCTTCGCGTGATGCCAAGGGCCTTGGCGTCACGCCAAGCCCTGTTTTTCACAGACTGTTCATTTTGCTGGTGCTCTACATTCCCAGCTCCAAGTATTTTCAATCCTAACTTAAAATCGTCATAACTTATGATCTGTAAGTCCGTTTTTAGTGATTCTTTTTCCTACACGACCGTAATTAAATTACCGACGTGTCTACCATAATTATTTTCCCAAAAATTTGGTTTACGGACTTAGTCACTAAAAGCTCTGTTTGGATATTCGACCCACTATATTACACAACTTTGCTACCGTACACTAGCAACTTTGGGGCGTTTTTCACCCAACATCCGGGGCTTAACACCACTCGCATTTCCTTACCAATTCCATAGCTTAATACTCTTGTGCTTGACGTCGCTTTTGCTAAGTAATTAGACATCAACGCTACAATTTACACCATTATTCGACCCGTTTGACTATCTAGTGAAACCATCACTTTATTAACAAGTCAAACCCCTTCCCAAATCTTTATTTTGACCCGTTTGATGTTCAAGTGAACTACGCCACTTTAGAATGCATCAAACGCATCCTTCATGCTTCAATTCTATCTATACATTAAACTCAAACAAATATGCACAATTTAACGAGACTAAAGTCACGTACTTGCATAATTCATCAACGTTGGTCTCTAGCCATAATTACCCATTCACGGGCTTGTTAATCTTAGCGTATCACTACCATTCCATGGTTTGCACTTTTGACCCCATTTAACTAGTGAAGTTTAAGTCATTTCAAACACTAACAATTCGGCCACTATTTAACCCCTTTGGTTAGTCGAGTGAGTTACATCACTTCATTGACGTTCCAACACGGCTATTTTAAACAATATCATCAACAACATATTTATTTAACTATTTTGACCTGTTTGGTTGTCGAGTGAGTTACATCACTTCATTGACATACCAAACGTAATCATTTTCACTATATCACTATTAAACATATCTAAGACTAGGTTTATCTATGTAATTGTAACGAGACGACAAGTCACGTACCTTTAAAGCACCCTCTTCAAACGCGTATCTCCGCCTGCTTGTCCACTTGACGATCCGGATTCCTTACCTAAAGAGTTCAATTCAACATGTTTAGAACTCTTTTCTTAGCATATATCGCATAGTTTGCCGAAACTTACTTTTATGCGTATTAGCTCAAATTTCAGTTTCTAATCCTTCTTTGAGGCATTTTTACAAACACCTTAAGGGCATAATTTCTCAAAGCTTATGATCATGTTCATGGCTTGTTATTTAGCCAATATTAGCATCTACTAAGCATGTTCATATCAATTTTCACATTATCAATATCTGAATTCACTTCCTAGAATTCAAATTATACTAGAAAAACAATCAAATTCTAGTGTTTTACATGCTCCTACAAAACCCACCTATCACCTTCAATGGTGATTATGGAATTTACTAGAATTAAGCAAAATTTCAACAAGTAATTAACTAGGGTTTGTCCCTAGTCACTATTTCTTTCAAAACAACTAACATGCAACATCAATTCTTGAATTCCATGAATTCACTTAAAAATTTGGGTGAAGATTTTGCATTGAAATTACATACCTTATGATCCCTTTTTAGAGGAGATCACAATTTCGTGCTTGGAAATCGATTTGGAACTGAATTTGGTCTTCAATTTGAGCAATTTACATGAAGTAGGGTTTGATGGGGGTTTCTTGGTCGCCCCCTGTGTTTTGTACGAACCAGACACACACTCAAAGTGTGTGTTTGGTATTTTTTTTTTGTTTTAGTAATTCAAGTTTCAAAATTGACAACTTTGGCCCCCCATCAATTATTAAGTTAGATTTTTCCATGTTATCAACCAAGTTTCTTGTTATACTAGACTTATGACTAACTAGGTTATTTATTCCTAGCTAGTTTATATTTGTTTATTTTATACTATATAATTTCAATATAAAGTATTATATTTTTGAGATGTTACATTAAGGGGTATGTCAGCAATACCTTTTATGGATGTTCCTGAGGGTTGGAGCCTTGAACGTTCCACATTGCTTAAACGGTTGAAGAACTTCTCGAACATGATTTCTATGGTAGCACCAGTGTCTATGTATGCTCTTCTTGTTTGCAAGGTTCCCACAGTAGCCTCAACCACAAGAGGGTTTGAAAGTGGATCTTTCTCTGTCGGAGGGAAACAAACACACTGAAGCTCCCAAGCTTCTAACCGTTGCCTTTTGTGAGGAACCTTTGCATCAAAGTCCACCATGTTAACTTCCTTGCCCTTTCCTTCGGCCATCTTGTCCCTTACTCCCTTCACCAAGTGAGCAAGTTCCCCGGATTTAACGGCCTCTTAAATCCTCTTCTTAAGCTGGAAGCAATCTGTGACAACCCGTAACTTCAGGTTAATGCTTTAACTTAACACAATTAAGTTGGTCACCTAATCTTTAGCATTGCATGGAACTATGCATTACTTTATGCATTATTTGACTTACATGAGAACTTTGTGCCTTGACTGTAAATTATATGTGGTGTGTGTGTTTTATGCAAAAGATGATACTTAGGGGTGAGTAGAGTAGTTAGTGAAACCTTAATAACTCCTAACCGTAAAACCTTCCTCACAAAATCATTCTACGGCAGTTCAAATCATTCTCTCTACAACCATTTCTCTCATCATTCTTGGCTACACAAGTTCTGTTGCGTCAATCTTGATTTTCCAATCCATCTAGAATCAATCTAAGGTAAACGTTTAATGATTATTTGTTGTTAATCATTGGTTATTTGATTCATGCAAACCCTAGTTCTCCAAACAATGGTTTTGTGTTTATTGATCATCCTGATTATTGTGAAATGGTTTGTGAATAGTTGTGTAATCACTTGCCTGACATTAAGATGCCTGATATGTTAGAGGTGTCTGATTGTTGATTAGATTACAGCATTGCCAATGTATGAAAATTAGTGTTTTTTATCGTAACCTGCAATGTAACTGTTCCATTGAAAACTGTAAATTGGTTTCGGAAATCACGCATGTTGTTAACTCGGAGTTAAGTGTCAGTGCTTTGTGAAGTCATAAGTCCGAGTTTTATTAGAGAAACACAAGTCCGAATTTTTGTAAAGGAAACTCATGGTCCGAATTTTTAAGGACTCCTTGGGTCAGAGTTTTGTAAATGATGTATGGGTCCGAGTTTGTGAATAATGTATGGACCGAGTTTTGTAAATGATGTAAGGGTCCGAGTTTTGTGAGTAATATATGGTCTGAGTTTTGATTGAAGGCATGGTCCGAGTTTTTGATTGAAGACTGGGTCCGAGTTTTAGATGTAATGCTTGATCCGAGTTTTGTTATTGATGTTTGGTCCGAGCTTTGTTGATTGTTTGGTCCGAGTTCTTGTTGTTGTTTGGTCCGAGTTTCACCCAAGGACTAGATGTCCGAGTTTGATATGTGTGTGCGTAGTCCAAGTTTGATGTAAATATAAGTGCCCGAGTTTATTGTAAACACCAGTATTAGAGCTTAATGTTAACACTAGGGATCCGAGTTTACTTATAATGCTAAGTTCAAAACCCTGTGTGAAGAACACCTGGCATGCAACTGTGTGTTACTGTATGTTACTGTGTGTATGTGCAATCTATGTCATGTCAATCTGTAAACAATTATCACACGGAACACAGTTGTTTGGACACCAAGGAATTGTAAACCTTATTTGAACGTAAACACTTACATTGAGTTTATGAGCAATGTACCTTAGGTCGCATGTAACGGACCTAACCATTAATTAACACTAGAAGCACAATAACAAACCGAGCAAACCAAGGTGAGTTCACACTCTTACCAAGGCATGGGATTCCCGGTGGGTAGGGAATGGGATTGAAGAAATGGGATTGAACAATTACTTGTACTAACACTGTTACTAGACTATCTACCATCGTCCTCGGATGTGAAGTACCCATACGTAAAACCTACGTATACATGTACTTACCCCTGTCCTCAGGTTGCGAAGGACACTTACGTAAAACCTACGTAAACTTATACTCACTACTGCCTCGGGTTGTGAAGGGCACCTACGTAAAACCTACGTAACCCCCGCGTACCACTGTCCTCGGGATAAGAACGACACTTACGTAAAACCTACGTAAACCTCGTACGTACTACTATTCTCGGGTTAAGAAGAACACTTATGGTTACCTCTAGTATAGTACATACACACATGGGAAGCCCCCACTAGATGAACATACAATTGACTTAGTTAATGACGCATGGTGATGCAACGAACTTACTAGTACGAACTTACTTACTGTGAACTCGCTCAACTAGTTGTTGACTTTCTGTTACATGCCTTGCAGGACCATAGGTATTCATGGAGCTTGCACGGGAGGCGCGGTCGTTGTGGGCACGAATTGTGGATGTGTTGATGAAAACTTTATGACTCTTTAATCTTGACACTTGTGTTGGATTTTTCATACAATGCTTCCGCTACCTATACTATGTTTTTGATTGAACACCAATTGTATTGTGATGGATTACATTTACTTTTACTTATTACTTACATGTTCAATATGATTGGTGGCTTGATCCTGGTCATGTCACGCCTCCAAGCGCTGGTACTCCGCGTGCGGATTTTGGGGGTGTGACAGATTGGTATCAGAGCCATTGGTTATAGAGAACTTGGTTTTAATATGGGGAAAACGTTTTTATTAAAACCAGACTATAACCTGTACAGTGCTCAACGATCCACAACGACGCTTCGCTCCACGTGCAAGACTCAACATTTTAGGTAATATGGTATATGTTTTATTGCCTACTTGTTAGATTACATAGAACCTTGCTCATGGTATGCTTAGATACACATAACCCCTATTGCTTGGGAATACTTGTGTGCTCACTCTCTTCTGTCATCGCACTATTCGCGAACGTCTCTCACTTATGTTACCTTTACTATGAAGATCATGGTTGGACGCATTAACATGACACAAGCCCAGTTGACGGCTCTCATTAACGAACAAGTTGCTGCGGCACTTGCAGCTGCACAAGCAGGAGGTATACCCTGCAGTCGTAACCCACACTAGGATTCTTAGATCCTACACTTCTAGACCAACTCTTGTGTTTAACCCAATCCTGTTTTTATACACAACAGTTCAACACGCTCAGCCACCTGTTTGCACTTTCAAGAATTTCATGGACTGTCATCCAAGCACGTTCAGTGGCACTGAGGGAGCAGTTGGACTCCTCCATTGGTTTGAAAAGCTCGAGTCTGTGTTTGAGATGTGTGAATGCCCTGAGGCTCGCAGGGTGAAGTATGCCACTGGCACACTGGAAGGAATCGCGCTGACTTGGTGGAATGCGCAAGTTCAACTTTTAGGATTGGCAGCTGCTAACGCCACTCCTTGGAATGATTTCAAGGAGCTGATTAAACGGGAATACTGCACACGTGACGACATCCACAAGTTAGAGGTGGAGTTCTTTCATCTGAAAATGACGGGGTCGGAAATTGAGGCATATACTAAACGGTCAAACAAGCTGGCCGTTCTGTGTCCAACTATGGTGGACCCTCCTATCAGACGTATTGAGTTTTATCTCAAAGGGCTGGAACCAGAAATTCAAAGCTACGTGACATCGGCCCACCTTGCTAACATCCAGGATATTCAGCGTCTTGCTTATCCCCTCACAGATCACGCAGTGGAACAGAACAGGCTGCCTAAACGCATCAGTGTTACTACTACCGCTACCATTTCAGCTACTCCTGCTACTCCCAGTGACAACAAGAGAAAATGGGAGGGGGATTCCAGCAAGGGTTCAGCTACAGTTCAGTCTCAAGTTCAGCAGCAAAAGACTGACCACTACCAGAGCCCTAGTCAGCAGTCTTCTGGTAGTCGCGGGCAGAGAGTTTATCGTGGAAATCACCCCAGGTGCAACAACTGTAACAGACACCACAGTGGCCAGTGCAACAAGGGTCGTTGTCAGAGGTGTCTCAAGATGGGTCATGAGGCCAAGGATTGTAGGAGCCCTCGGCCTGTAACTCAGAACCAGCAACAACAACAACAACAACAACAACAACAATAACCAAGGCAACGGAAACAACAACGGGGGAAATAACAATGATGGGAACAACGGCGCTAGGGGTCGTGCATTTGTGCTGGGGCAAGGTGATGCCAGGAATGATCCCAACGTGGTTATGGGTAAGTTTCTTCTCGATGACTTTTATGTTACTGTTTTGTTTGATTCGGGTGCAGATACCAATTATATGTCTTTGAAAGTTAGTCAAATGCTCAAACGTACACCCACACTTCTGAACACTAAGCATGTCGTAGAGTTAGCTAATGGTAAAAGTCTAGAGGCCACACACATAGTTCAGGGTTGTAATCTTATCCTCGCTGGTCAGACTTTCTCAATCGATCTCATTCCCATAGTTTTGGGTAGTTTCAACATCGTCATTGGGATGGATTGGTTATCCCAACAGCAAGTAGAGATCTTATGCAAGGAGAAGATAGTTTGTATTCCTCGTTCTTGTCAAGAACCTCTCGAAGTTCAAGGCGACAAGAATGGTGCTGTGGTTGGCATGATCTCCTTCCTGAAGGCTCAGAAATGTTTACGAAAGGATCATACTGCCATTTTGGCACTTGTTACTGATGCATCAACGAAAGAGAAGAGAATAGAGGATATCCTTGTTGTACGTGATTTTCCTCAAGTGTTTCCTGAAGATTTACCTGCGCTACCGCCTCACCGCCAGGTCGAATTTCAAATCGAATTAGCTCCTGGAGCAGCACCCATAGCTTGCGCACCGTATCGACTAGCTCCAACAGAACTGGAAGAACTGTCTAAGCAACTACAAGAGCTCTTGGATAAGGGCTTTATTTGTCCAAGCTCTTCGCCCTGGGGAGCTCCAGTGCTATTCGTGAAAAAGAAAGACGGTACCTTCAGAATGTGCATAGAGTACCGTGAACTCAACAAAGTGACTGTAAAGAATCGCTATCCTCTTCCACGTATTGATGACTTATTCGACCAGTTGCAAGGGTCGAGCTACTACTCCAAGATAGATCTGAGGTCAGGATATCATCAGCTGAGAGTCTTGGATGAGGACTTCTCCAAAACAGCATTTAGAACTCGTTACGGCCACTACGAGTTTCTAGTCATGCCGTTCGGGCTAACGAACGCACATGCAGTTTTCATGGATCTAATGAACAGAGTGTGCAACCCTTACCTGGACAAGTTTGTGATCGTTTTCATCGACGAGATCCTGATCTATTCCAAGAGTTAGGAGGAACACGAACAGCACTTGCGACTCATTTTGGAACTTCTTCGAAAGGAACAACTGTACGCCAAGTTTTCAAAATGCGACTTCTGGCTTCGTGAAGTCCACTTTCTAGGCCATGTGGTAAACAGGGATGGGATTCATGTTGATCCATCCAAGGTAGACTCGATCAGGAACTGGCCTGCACCACGTACACCAACGGAAATACGCCAATTCTTGGGTTTGGCGGGTTACTACAGGCGGTTCATTAAAGACTTCTCAAAGATTGCACAGCCGCTTACACTACTGACACAGAAAAGTGTTACCTATCACTGGGGTAATACCCAGGAGGCAGCTTTTCAACACTTAAAGGATAGACTCTGCAACGCACCTATTCTCTCACTGCCAGAGGGCACAGACGATTTTGTGGTTTATTGCGACGCATCCATCCAGGGTCTTGGATGTGTGTTAATGCAGCGTGACAAGGTTATTGCTTATGCTTCGCGCCAACTCAAAGTTCACGAGCGGAACTACACCACACACGATTTAGAGCTGGGAGCTGTTGTTTTCGCGCTCAAGATATGGCGACACTACCTGTACGGTACCAAGTGCACTATCTACACCGATCACAGGAGTCTCGAGCAGATCTTCAAGCAAAAGGAATTGAACATGCGTCAACGTCGATGGGTTGAGTTACTCAATGATTACGAATGTGCCATCAAGTACCATCCAGGCAAAGTCAATGTTGTGGCTGACGCTCTCAGTCGAAAGGATATTGTACCTAGACGCGTGCGAGCATTACAGCTTACTATTCAGTCTAGTCTTCCTGCACAGATACGAGATGCTCAGGTGGAAGCATTGAAACCAGAAAACGTAAGGGCTGAAGCCTTACGCGGCTCAAGGCAACGATTAGAACAAAGGGAAGACGGCGCCTACTATGTAACGGGGCGTATTTGGGTCCCATTATATGGCGGTTTACGAGAACTTGTGATGGATGAAGCACACAAGTCTCGCTACTCGGTACATCCAGGTTCGGATAAAATGTACCACGACATCAGAACTACGTATTGGTGGCCTAGTATGAAGGCCCACATAGCAACTTACGTTGGCAAGTGTTTGACCTGCGCGAGGGTCAAGACGGAATACCAGAAACCATCAGGCCTACTTTAGCAACCTAAGATACCACAATGGAAATGGGAGGAAATTTCCATGGATTTTGTTATTAGCCTGCCTAGATCCCAGCGTGGGAACGATACTATTTGGATGATCGTGGATCGACTCACAAAGTCTGCTCACTTCTTGGCTATCAAGGAAACTCCTAACCCTAAAACCTTCCTCACAAAATCATTCTACGGCAGTTCAAATCATTCTCTCTACAACAATTTCTCTCATCATTCTTGGCTACACAAGTTCTCTCGCATCAATCTTGATTTTCCAATCCATCTAGAATCAATCTAAGGTAAACGTTTAATGATTATTTGTTGTTAATCATTGGTTATTTGATACATGCAAACCCTAGTTCTCCAAACAATGGTTCTGTGTTTATTGATCATCCTGATTATTGTGAAATGGTTTGTGAATAGTTGTGTAATCACTTGCCTGACATTAAGATGCCTGATATGTTAGAGGTGTTTGATTGTTGATTAGATTACAGCATTGCCAATGTATGAAAATTAGGGTTTTTGATCGTAACCTGCAATGTAACTGTTCCATTGAAAACTGTAAATTGGTTTTGGAAATCACGCATGTTGTTAACTCGGAGTTAAGTGTCAGGGCTTTGTGAAGTCACAAGTCCGAGTTTTATTAGAGAAACACAAGTCCGAATTTTTGTAAAGGAAACTCATGGTCCGAATTTTTAAGGACTCCTTGGGTCCGAGTTTTGTAAATGATGTATGGGTCCGAGTTTGTGAATAATGTATGGACCGAGTTTTGTAAATGATGTAAGGGTCCGAGTTTTGTGAATAATATATGGTCTTAGTTTTGATTGAAGGCATGGTCCGAGTTTTTAATTGAAGATTGGGTCCGAGTTTTAGATGTAATGCTTGATCCGAGTTTTGTTATTGATGTTTGGTCCGAGCTTTGTTGATTGTTTGGTCCGAGTTCTTGTTGTTGTTTGGTTCGAGTTTCACCCAAGGACTAGATGTCCGAGTTTGATATGTGTGTGCGTAGTCCGAGTTTGATGTAAATAAAAGTGCCCGAGTTTATTGTAAACACCAGTATTAGAGCTTAATGTTAACACTAGGGATCCGAGTTTACTTATAATGCTAAGTTCAAAACCCTGTGTGAAGAACACCTGGCATGTCACTGTGTGTTACTGTATGTTACTGTATGTTGCTGTATGTTACTGTGTGTATGTGCAATCTATGTCATGTCAATCTGTAAACAATTATCACACGCAACACAGTTGTTTGGACACCAAGGAATTGTAAACCTTATTTGAACGTAAACACTTACATTGAGTTTATGTGCAATGTACCTTAGGTCGCGTGTAACGGACCTAACCATTAATTAACACTAGAAGCACAATAACAAACCGAGCAAACCAAGGTGAGTTCACACTCTTACCAAGGCATGGGATTCCCGGTGGGTAGGGAATGGGATGGAAGAAATGGGATTGAACAATTACTATTACTGACACTGTTACTAGACTATCTACACTCGTCCTCGGATGTGAAGGACCCATACGTAAAACCTACGTATACATGTACTTATCCCTGTCCTCAGGTGGCGAAGGACACTTACGTAAAACCTACGTAAACTTATACTCACTACTGCCTCGGGTTGTGAAGGGCACCTACGTAAAACCTACGTAACCCCCGCGTACCACTGTCCTCGGGATAAGAAGGACACTTACGTAAAACCTACGTAAATCTCGTACGTACTACTGTTCTCGGGTTAAGAAGAACACTTATGGTTACCTCTAGTCTAGTACATACACACATGGGAAGCCCCCACTAAATGAACATACAATTGACTTAGTTAATGACGCATGGTGATGCAACGAACTTACTATTACGAACTTACTTACTGTGAACTCGCTCAACTAGTTGTTGACTTTCTGTTACATGGCTTGCAGGACCATAGGTATTCATGGAGCTTGCACGGGAGGCGTAGTCGTTGTGGGCACGAATTGTGGATGTGTTGATGAAAACTTTATGACACTTTAATATTGACACTTGTGTTGGATTTTTCATACTATGCTTCCGCTACCTATACTATGTTTTTTATTGAACACCAATTGTATTGTGATGGATTACATTTACTTTTACTTATTACTTACATGTTCAATATGATTGGTGGCTTGATCCTGGTCATGTCACGCCTCCAAGCGGTGGTACTCCGCGTGTGGATTTTGGGGGTGTGACACAATCATTAGTGTGGTGGCCCTTTTCTTCATGAAATTCACAGTATTGGGTGGAGTTTTCGTTCTTCTTGCTTTTAGGGAGAGGTCTGGGAGGTCGAAAGCTTTGTTTCACTTCTTCCGTGGCAAGAATCTCTTGAGGGGTCTTGGTAAGGGGTGTGAAGTTCGTGGTCCTTTCCCTGCTTGGAGGGTTTCGGCCTTCAGACCTTCGTTGCTTTGAACCCCTTTGGCATCTGTCATAGGAGTTAAAGTTTCCCATTTTTCTAGCTGGGCTGTTGCCTCGCCAGCTTGATCCCCTTTTTCTTTGCTCTTTAATGTCTACAGCCTCCTCTCCCCGGATGTGGGCTTCAGCCCTTTCGAGAGCTTCTTCCAAGGTCTTGGGCAGGGATTTGTTGAAATCTCTTGTGAGATATTTGGATGTAATGGCGATCATGAATCCGGCCACTCTCATTTTTTCGTCTGCCCCTCCATATGTGAGACCTTCCTTCTTGTACCTTTCGATAAACTCTCGAAGGCTTTCGTCATCCCTTTGTTTTATCTGAAAGATTACTGTAGCATGTTTAACGTATTGCCTCTGCTGAGAGAAGTTGGCCAGGAACCCCTTGCTAAGGTCATCGAAGCTTCGAACGCTTCGAGCAGGTAAATCATTTACCAGATTCTGGCTGATCCGACAAGGGTTTGCGTGAACATTAGACAACATTCAGCATTCGACCATTTCTCAATCCTAGCTGCACCAGTAAAGATCTGAAGATGGTCTTCAGGATCTTCAGTCCCATCATATGTTTTGATGTGGGACGGCATCTTAATCTTCGTTTGAAAATCATAATCGGCTATTTGCTGTGAGAAGCACGAGAGGTTACTTGGCTTGTAAGGCTTGGCTAAATCTTCTTCCACTCTTGCACCTGTGTTGTTGTTGTTATTGTTGTTCCCTTGGGTAGTCAGCACTTGATTGATGAAATGTTGCCACAGGAAGCTCGCCATCATCTGGGGCATAAGGTTGAAGCCTTGAAGGCTTCCAGGTGCTGATGGGCAGTTTACTCCCAAGGGAGTGCTCATTACGGCACTACGTGCCAAGGGTAGTACGGACAAAGCTTGTTCCCACGTGGTTGTAGCTGAGGGTGGAAGGCTTGCCACTGGAGATTGCAGGAGCTAATCTAAAGTCAGCTCATGCCCCAAGGGAGCACCGTTTGTAGCCGGTTGGGACGAAAAGAGAGGAAATGTTGTCGGATTTGGCCTTGCTGACAGATATGGGTTAGGTTTTGGAGGAGGATTACTGGGACCGGCCTCATCCCTAGACGCAGGAGGTTGTGAGTTTGCAAAAGGAGGGATGGGGGGTCCAGGAGATAGTGTCGGCTCTGGCTCGTCATAATCTAAACGAATCCTCACTCCCTTGTCTCTCTCCCTACTCACATATTGGTTGAGGAGAGACCTCAACTCCAGGAAATTGTTGGCGACCCCTTTAGGGGTAAGTTCAACATGTGATGGGGTGCTAGAGACACCGTCGTTAGGGGAAGGGACCCCTGATCTGGATGGAGTTGGGGTATTGAAAAGGAGAAACTTGGGAGTGCTCCCCGGTGTCGAGAAAGACGTTGGTATAGCAACATGGGCTTGGCCAGTGCTTGGGGTAGAGATATTTGGAACCCGATTCACCTCTCCCGGGGATCCACTTTCTGACATGGTAGTTTCAAGAGAATGGAGCTACACTACTAGGTCTTTTGGAGAGAATCAGTGGCGTAGCCCCACGGTGGGCACCAACTTTTTGATGCAACAAATAATAGACCACGGATAGTAGCTGGGCTGGGTAGGCAAAAGGGTTGAAGGGTTTGGTTTTGCCTAACGCAGGTCGTGGGGTCCCCCCACGTTTGCAAGACGTGGAGAGAGATTCACTAGTTTGATTTTGTTGTTTGCTCGGGATCCTCCACTGAAATGTGTTGAGTCTCGGATGTGGGAGCAATAAGAATTTGTGTGTTGAATGTGATGGAGAGTGACTTGCATAGAACAAGTACTCAAGAACAATGACCAGAGATTCGCCTGGAATCAAAGCTGATCCGGAATGTTTTTCACACTAAATAAAGCGTCACATTTATAAGGAAAGCCATCTCTCAAAGAGGAAGCTATTTGACTAGTGAACATGCTTGCAGTGGGGGACTTACCCTTTTGGGAGTTAAAGCCTTTTGACCTGCGGATAAAAGACTGCATTCTGTGGACTTGTGTTACTTTTGCGGCTGGGCGAGTTGGTGAAGCAATCAGAGATGTGACCACTTACTGTTCACGTGTCGCTTTATCTCAACTCCCGGGTTTTTAACCTTTGAACATTTTAACCTTTTAAGCATTCATGTGTTTTAGTCATTTTATTTGGTCTTGGGCTACACCCGTCATCAATGGATATCATGACTAGAGTGTAGATTTATGCCTGATTAGTCGTCATTTTATTTGTAAATGATATAGTGCATTAAAAATAATAATTAAATACGTACTCAATAAAAATGCTTGATATTATGAGGAACATATGTCAAAATTTTCTAATGTGAATTTTGGATGCAACAATACAAGAATAATTAAAATATAATCATCTATAAGGATGATGTATATATAATATTTAGAATGCTAATATGTCTTTCTTTAAACAAAATAAATTAAATAATAACCAAGGTTATATGTATCATCTGAAAATGACAGTTTCCAGGGATAAAACTTATAAATTATCAAGCAAATAAATAAAAGCATGTACATTTAAAATAATCATCTATAAGGATGATTTATATATAATATTTAGAATGCTAATATGTCTTTCTTTAAACAAAATAAATTAAATAATAACCAAGGTTATATGTATCATCTGAAAATGACAGTTTCCAGGGATAAAAGTTATAAATTATCAAGCAAATAAATAAAAGCATGTACATTAATTATCCCAATGTGTTTCCACATATAGAGGCATGCAACCCACTTTTTTGCATTAAAAATGGTAAAATCCTTAAAAGGGTGGAAAATATATGAATTAAAAATTGGAATTACAAGACGTAATTATAGATGTGATCACATGCACCATGGCATGCTTTGATTCCTTTTAACAAAAGCTAAATCCCACCCCCAAAAATTTACTCTCTTTATAGTTAAATATCTAAGGATTTATCTTAATATTCAAATTTGATACAAATACATATTATTTTATATAAATGAAATCAAAATACATAAAACTATTGATGTGTATGAAAATGTCTCCAAAATTGGTACAATAAACTATGTTGGAAAAGTGTGTTTGTAGATAAATTTTAGACGAATTGGAAATAAATAATCACACCTAACTTAATTTGGCCGATAATAATCTTAAGTCAGTTATTGGCTGATAATAATCTGAATTAGTCAATTTTTTTTTTGTAGAGTAGTCCGCCGTTAAAATAGCTTAACGGGGTTAAATTTTTTTTCGAATTACAAACCGATGTTTTAGGGTTTTTGATCAGAACGAGGATACGAGTCGATTGATGTAAAACTTACCTCGAATTTGTGCTCGAAATGGCTTGATTTTTGTTAATTGAAAGTTTAAACACCCGAATTGAAGTACCGTTTTCGTGGGTTGGGCAGTATTTCGAGGTAAGTTTTATATCAATCGGCTTGTATCCTCGTTCTGATCAAAAGTCCTAAAACATCGGTTTGTAATTCGGAAAAAAACTTAACTCCGTTAAGCTATTTTAACGGCGAACTATTTTACAAAAAAAAAAATTAAACAGTTTGGATTATTATCGGCCAATAACTGACTTGATATTATTATCGGCCAAATTAAGTTAGGTGGGATTATTTATTTCCAATTTGCCTAAATTTTATTGGGTGAAAACAATTTATATCATACCATACTCACAATTTGTGTGTATATATATTTATATAGGGTGGGTTCTAGAGTGAACGCTAGTGTATTTGCGAACTGAGTTAACAAATCCTGACCATTGATCTACACACGTGTATGTCCAGGATTAGTTCACTCAGTTCGCAAGCTACACTAGTGTTCACTCTTGAACCTAATCCTATATATATAGGGGAAAGTTCATTTGAGAAGAAAATTAAATTAAGAAGAAAAAGACCAAAGGCTAAAAATGTAAAACATTAAGTAGTTTTTCTCTCAACTCATTTATTACTATTTTTGACTAATTAATTTTCTCATAAACACTATCATCCTTCACACTTAAATTTTTGCTTACACACGTCAAAATTTATCCTATACGTTTTGAAATTTATCCTACATATATTGAAATTTATCCTACACACTTCGTAATTCATCCTACACACCTCGTAATTTATGCTACACTTTACATTATATATGTTTTTTTTTTTTTTTTGAAAATTATGTTTTTATTGAAAATAAGTTACAAATTTAATGTAGTTAGCTATTAAAAAGGAAGACTACCAATTGATGATCCATCTAAGTTTACTAATATACCCTTACACTAATATTAAATACAAAAATTAAATGAAGTAAAATGAAGCATTCTTATTGGTTGAAATTTCATCGTTTTTGTTCTTACAAAAAATTTCTTCTCATTTGAACTCTCCACTATATATATATATATATATAGAAACGAGATCAGGAGAAAACGCTCAAAAGTGTGAGAACGGTGAGAACGCTTCCTGGCCTAACACGTGTCACGCCGCTTAGAAAAGGGCGGAGGGGCTTTCTGTCTTTTCATATTCTTCTTTTCCAGTTCCGCTTTTCCCAATATTGTTGGTTTTTGAGATTTTTGGCGTTAACGAAATTCAATATTTTAATGGCGTTTAATGATTTCATTGTATTAACATTTTGGCGTTTATGGCGTTTATGGTGTTTATGGGGTTTATGGCGTTTATTCAAATTCGTATGCCATTATCTATTTGAATGGGGTTTTCCAAGGCGTTTTAAACAAGATGGCCCATTGTTCTATTATTTTTTATAAACATTCTGGAGTTTGTGTTATCTTGGCGTTTTACTATTGTTATATTATATTTCAACCATAGGAAAAAAAAAATATAAGCGAAGAAAATAAATTAAAAATCTTAATAGGATCTCTCTTCCCAATCTTCACTGTCATCAGTCTCTCTCTTTTTTAATAGTACTAGAACTGTCACCAAATATATGGCGTTTTAATTAAAACTTAACAAACCCATTGGTTTGATTATTTTGCCTGCTCGTCTGTTGAAGTAGCTTTTTTGGATGTTTGGGGACATAGATCTATGACGTGTGGGTGGGTTTTTCGCTTTTTGATTATCTTGATCTTCATCTTTATAATCAACCCACTCTTCATTGTCATTGATCTCTTCTCGTCATCCAAACTTTCTTCAAGAACAAAAAATACAAAATGCCATATGACTGGCATCAATATCTATTTCTTAAATTTTTGTCCATCTCATGCAGCAAAATCTTTCTGAGTTACTCCCTTCTGATAATAATTCATTCAGTGAAACTTCCTGAAGAACAGTTATGAATATCCAAGAAAGCATATTAGCCATCTTTGATTTTTTTTTTGTGTTTTTAGTGAGTGGTATTTAGTAGTATTGGCGTTTGTTTTTTTTTTTATCAAATGGAAGTTGTTGAGATGTATCATTTTATATGATGTCTTTTCGGCGCCTAAGTTAGGCGGTGCATTATTATAATAAAGTATCCGTCTTTTCAGTTAATGTTTGTAATTATTGTTTTTAATAAGCTTTATCTCTGAAGTCTATAACACGTCCCATCTTTCAAGTTTGGCGTTTTAGATTCTAATATAATAAATTTTCCCTATCTTCAGTATTACTGATTTGTATTTTTTGTTTCTAGTTATATTTTCAAGTTTGCTTTTTATTTTTTATTTTTTTTTTGGTTTTTTATAATACGTTTTCAAAGTAATTTTATTATAGTTTGGGTGTTTTTGGTGGCATTTAACGGGATGATATCGTTTAAACAAGCATTTTGGCTGTTTTAGCGTTTTTATTATATATGGCGTTTTTGTTATATAACAATCAACTGAAAAGGAAAAAAAAAAGAATACATAAACAATTGATCTTCCAAATCTTCACTGTCACCAGTTTCTTTCTTCTTTTTTTGAATCATGTTGACTGGCTGGTTCGACTTTCGTGTGATTCATTTTGTTTTTTTTGTTTTTCAAGTAGTTTTATGTGCCGCTGTTTGGAAGCACACAGTCTGACATCAGCATCTTTTTCTTGAAGATTTATCCATCTCATGCAGCAAAATGTTATTGAGTTTAGACCCTTCAGCCAACAATCTTGAATTTCACAATGAACGATGTTTGATTTTTTAACTTTTTTGGCGTTTTACCTATAAAAAGGACGCCACGAAATAAGAGCACCTTAAACCTTAAAATTTGATCATGCTAAAATCAATAATGTTTTGCTGTATGAGATGGACAATATTGTTAATCCTCTGTTAAAAAAAGATAACTGACAATGTTGTCCACCCCATACAGCTAAACTTTATTGACAACAAAGCTCAATAATGTTTATGTATGTTTTGGCGTTATAAATTGGATGGAAGTTGATGATTAGTCAATAAGATTTTACTCAATAAAATGGACAACATCCTCAGTTAAGGATTTTGTCCATTTCATTGAGTGAAATCTTTACAGACAACCAAACTGAATTTCAAGAAAACGTTTTGGGTTAGAAGGTATTTGATGTTTGGGTTTTTTGGCGTTTCTAAGGCGAATGAGATATATGAAATATGGCGTTTGGGCTTTTATGTGTGTTTTTAATTGAAGGTCTGAGATGTTGTATATATAGGATTTTTTTGGCGATTCTTTTAGGCGGGATTTTACTCTAATTAAGTTTGGCGTTTTATATATAATGGCGTTTTTACTAGGAATGGTCAGAGATTTTCGTTTTTGGCGTTTTATTTCATGAGATGGCGTTTTGTGTGGAGAAGTCAAAAAACCCTTTTACCCTTAATAAAGCGCATCCACGTAATATAATTGATGTTATTTACGAAAACGCCACCGCGTCAAGCTTGTCCATAGATTGTTTTGATCGGACGATCGATAAGCGTTCTCACCGTTCTCACACTTTCTACCGTTTTCTTTAAATCCCGACCCTATATATATATATATATATAGGGGAAGGTTCAAATGAAAACCACTAGTTATTGTGAAACTCGAAAACAAACTAAAAAAGACAAAAGAAACATACCAATTTTTTTTTTTTTGCATAATAATTTTCGCAGGTTTTTTTATATAAAAAAAATTTTCAAAAAAATTTTTTTTTTTTTTTGTGTAGTGCACATGTGTAATAAATACTACACATGTGTATGTGTACTACACATGTGTATTATTACACATGTGTATTACAAATTCTTTTTTTTTTTTTTTTAAAGTTTTTTTTTATATATAAAAACCAGCGATTTTTATAAAAAAAATTGAAAGGAAAAACTTTTTGTGTATTTTTTAGGCTTTTTTAATTAGTTTTTGAGTTTTCATAATAAAAGTGGTTTTCATTTGATACATCCGTTATAGTAAGAAAATAGAATGATAGAATTGCCCTAACCACATGCTTTATCGGGGACCATGAAGAGAGCATGAGAAGATCCCAAAAAAAGTAATAGAAAAACGGAGAGGGGTTAATATTGTTAAGAAAATGAAATCTTGGTTATAGTTACTAGGTTAATTAAACAGATTAAACAAAGCGCTTATTAAAACCCCACAAATATAATAAGCCAATGTGCATGGTGGTTTACAGTAGTTAACTTTCTTTTATAAAGAACATCTTTCATTTCTTGGGCACCACAATTGTTCCTCACTTTAATCCTTTAATCCTTTAATCTTTGTTGTAACACTAAGTACGCTCATCTTGGGGTGAGTGTACAAAATATACATACATATAACTTTAACATGGGTATGTTATCATTATGATCGTAGCATAACTATAGAAATTTAGTTGTTTCCTATACATCATAAACAACCATTAATAAATTCTCCAATTGTCCAATAAAGGAGGAGGGACATCTGGTGAAGGGCTTAGACCATATGTAGTGGTTTAGTTAAAAATGTCTCCATCTTTGAGTGTTTTTCACCATATATCAGTCCAATCAGCAAGAGACATTATTGGGCGTTTTTACAAAAGGGACGTGGTGGAATAATGCCTAATAATGCTCAACCAATCATTACACAATTATTAATTCTTTTTTAAATTAACCTAATAATACTTCATTAAATAAAAAAATTACAATACTAAAAATAAAAAAACCGGAAAAAAATACTAAAGATCCAAATCAGACATTTAATAAACAAAACTTTAGGGACTTATATAGCTTTTTTGAAACTTGAAATATTAAAGGTTTTAAAGTTTAAAACATTTTTTAAATACAATCAAAGTGTAGGAACTGAATGTGCAAAATCATCTTCTTCTTACCTTGTCACCCACAACAACCTGCAATATCAACCTTCAAAAAAAAAAAAAAAAAAAAACCTTTAGCAAAATCTAATTATACACACACAAATATTATTTCTTTTGTTTTTTTAATTAAAACTAATTATACACAAACATGACAAGGTCCTATTGGGCAAACAAATGAACTTCCAGCGTGTTTCAAATCACGCTGGGGGTGGGACCGGGCGTTCCGGGGCGTGTTTGAGTGGGGAAAACGTCAAAATGTTGGCCACTACGGGTAGTCTTAGACCATGTGTAGTGGTAATGGCGTTACCTTTGGGCGTTTTACGCCATGTGGCAGCCTAGTCAGCAATGGGGCATTATAGGGTGTTTTCTAAAATGGGTGTAACAAGGATGTGGGGCATTATGTTAAATGAGATGTAATATAATTAAATAAATAAAAAACCATCAAAAAATCTTATTGGACAAAGAATGTGAAGATGAAGGGTGATTGTACAAATAAATGGGAGCAAGGCGTGGAATATACAACGCCAAACAGCCAAAATTCAAAAAAAAAAAAAAAAAAAAAACGCCCCAGGGGCCGTCGTCGGGCGTGTTTGGGCGTTTTCGGGCATAAAAACACCTCGGAATGTAACGAGTACGCACGATCTTAGTGATGGAAATTCGTGATGGTAGTCACGGCTCTGATGGGGCATTTATTTAATTTTTGTATTTTCATTGTTACCTTTTTTTATTATTGTTGTTTTAATAATTGCTATATTAGTTTGGAGTAAAATAATATTGTTATTTTAAACAAATATCTATGCCATGAAAACAATATAAGGTTAAAAGTGTTGATTCACGATGATAGAACTATAAGGTAGCGTTTGGTATGAAGGAATAGAATGTGGAATGAAATGGATCATTTTGATGGGATGAAAATAAACATGTTTGATTACCATGTGGTAATGGAATGGAGCATTCCAAATGAATGTAACTCCTTCCAAATATAACAATTTCCATTCCTTGCTAAGGGTCTGTTTGGTACGGGGTAATGGAATGGACGAGTGAATGGAATGGACGAGGTAATGGAATGAACAAGGGAATGCAATGGATTATTACCATTCCATGTCTTGTTTGGTTACCATATGGGAATGAAATGAATTATTATTGTGTATTGTTTGATAGTCAAGAAAAACGAAGGAATAAAATCAGCGGTGAGTGGTGGTGGTCAATGGTAGTGATTGTGGGTGACGGCGGTGGATGGTGGCTGCAACGGCGAGTGGCGGTGGAGGAGACGATGGCGGGTGGTGGTGACCGGGGGGTGCGTGGAGGCAGAGGTAGCGGTGGGTGGCGGCGGCGACTGGCGTTGGTGGCGATAGTGGTTTGTGGCGGCGGCGGGTGGCAACGGTGGTGGGTGGCAACGGTGGCGGGTGGCAATGGTGGCGGGTGGGTGGCGGCGGCGGTGGTGGTGGTGGTTGTTGGGGTGGCGGTGGAGGTGTTGACGGGTTGCGGGTGGAGATGACGATGGCGTCGGTGGTGGTGGTGGGTGGTGGCGAAGGTGGTGGGTTGTGGTGTTAGTGATGAATGGTGCTAGATGGTATGGAATGAAAAAAAACATGGGGAGTGGATAGAATAAGTTTGAGGGAATGGAATGCCTTATGGAATGAGTGATTCCATTCCATTGACCAACCAAACACTCTTTTCTTCATTCTCTCGTAATGATCCATTCCATTCCGCCTCTCATTCCTACATACCAAACACTACCTAAGGGTTTTTTTTTTTCATTCCTCTAAGGAATGGAAAGAAATATACTATTATTATTATTATTATTATTATTATTATTATTATTATTATTATTATTATTATTATATTTATATTTATATTATTAAGGTAGAGGATCATATACATTAATCTAGAAGTGTGAGAAGTGTATTATAACACTATATATAACACTATATAACACAATATAAACACTGTATAACACTATGTAACACCATATGACACTATGTAACACTATATAACATTATATAACAAATATAACATTATATTTTGTCTGCTAGCATGTCTATGGTAGATGTATAGTGTTATATTTGTTATATAATATTATATAGTGTTATATGGTGTTATATGGTGTTACATAGTGTTATACGATGTTTATATAGTGTTATATATAGTGTTATAATAAACCTCTCACACTTCTGAATTAATGTATACTATCCCTACCCATATTATTAATATTAATACTAATATTAATATATATCAAAATTTTTATTATTATTTTTTTACCATTATTATTATTATTATTATTATTATTACGACAATTATACTTTTGTCGTTTTTAAGACAATTGTGTTTCGTTGTTTCGTCTTTTTTTGTTTATCAACTTGTATAAAGTAATGATTCATTCTATTCACATATGAGTAACCAAACATCACAATGGAATGGAATGATTCATTTCATTCCGTTGTACATTCCGTTACCTCGTGACCATTCCATTCCCTCATTCATTCCATTACCACATACCAAACGGACTCTAAATGTCAAAATGATTAAATAAACCGGACCTTTATCGTACAAAAAAAGCATTAAAGATATAAAAAACTTAATTAATATGCACTATATATATTTTTCAATATAATTTGTAATTTTAAGTTTATTAATACAGCTTAACCTATGCGTTTAGAGTATATATTATACAAGCATTATCAAATACAAGACGTGTTATCAAATAGGTGTTAATCACTTGCAGGAAGAAGAGAAAACCGCGAATTAAAGCTTGTAATGAAGTTGCATGAAAACGTTGAATAATCATGGTTGTCGATTCTACTAAAATGCAAACAAGAAATTTTTAGGAAGTGGAATTGACCCGTTAACTTTTAATTAGGTTGTTTTTTATCTTTTAAATCGTTTTTTATTTTGATTTGTAACTTTTAGGTTTTTATTTTATTTTTAATGTAGTTTTTTAAAATTTAATGAAAATGCGTTTTACTTTATTTGCCTTTTATATACATAAAATTTTTTTCTATATTTATTTTATTATATATCCAAGTTTATTAGAAAAAAATATTCAAGTGATAGAAATGGTTCAGGTGATGACTGCTGTAAGGGATTTAGTGATAATGTGATAGAATTATGTCAAATCAAGTATCGCCTTGTTTTTATTTTTATTTTTTATAGTGTGATGGGTGTTCCCTCCCCTTAAGGATATATTATACATTACTATATTACTCTTTATCTCACTATTAATAGTCATTATTCATCGTTTTAAATACATTTACGGGTTACTCGATATGAACTTAGGATCTCTCCTTTACCTTGATGGTGTAACAATTTTCTTTAATCTCCATCTCACCCCACTCCAAGACTCATCATGATGCATAAGAGTTGACATTGATACTATCTTGTAAAACATTAAGTATTGTAGTTATATTGTTCTTGTTTCAACATGTATAACTATAGAACTTTAGTTGTTTCCTAGACATACTAAACAATCATTAACAAACTTATTAATTTTCCTATTAGAGTAACACGTTCTTTTTTAAAAGATATATTATATATAATTATGTTACTCTTTATTATCTCACAATTTATAATCATTATTCATCGTTTTAAACATATTTACGGGTTGCTCGATATAAACATAACATCTCTCCTTTACCTTGGTGGTATTATAGTTTTCTTTAATCTCCACCCACCCCAAGACTCATCTCATGATACATAAGGATTGTCATTGATACTATTTAAGTATTGTAGTGATATTTTTCTTTTATCCCAACAAGTAACACCTATACCTTCATTTTTTAAAATAAGTTATGATACTATTTTGTAATACTAGTCGCATTCTATAATATTTAGAAATATATATAGCGTAATTTTTAGTACCATTTGAGATAACATTCATTGTGTGATTTGCATGTTAGTTTGTAAGTACGTAGGTCAAGAAAATATATATGCATTTTCTGTCTTCATACATCCATTTGTAAATGTTTGTATTATTTTTGATATTTTGATGTTTATTTCTTAATGCAAGCAAGTAACATATCAAACGAAATAATAGTGGGCATAGAACGGAGAAAGGGTTATTGGTTAATTTGCCTTACTGATTGACGGAATGGTTGGACTATTTATCTTTTGTGAGATTTGGAAACCATCACAAGTGCTTGGTCGTTCCAAATTTGGTTTTGTGTCTATCATTTCTATTTGGGGATTTGGATTTGAATCATTAAGTTCACTATGGGCATCAAACATGTAGAGGTTGTAAATTAGGTTTTGAATTGATTAGAAAATTAGAAGACTAATTTGGTAACATCTAAGCTAAAACACATTTGTGTGTGTAATTGTAAAAGTTGTGTGGATTGTGATTAGGGTTACTATGTGGAGGGGGTTATATCCGGATATATTTGGCACTTTCTTAGCCAATGTTGAACATGGTACAAGGTCACATCTATAAGAGTATGCCTGTTGTTAAAAATTTTATGTTTGAATTCGCAACTACATCTGTAAGGGGATCGCTTCCGCGGTCAGGGTACCGTGCATTTACCCTTTTTTTTACATCTGTAAAAGTTATATTCTCATTTAATTTTATTGCCTAATAAAATCTAAAATTTTAGTGCATAACAACGGAAAATGAAAAATATAAAAGAAAGTGTTTACGAGTTTTGTTAGGTAAATGGGTAAGTTAACGGGGTGGTGGTCCATTGGCAAAAACAAAGCGTTTGAACACCTGGGTATAAAAGGGGATGTATTGGGTTCAAGTCTCACATACGACAAGGATTAAAAGAAATTCGTCGTTCCAAAAAAGGTAAATGGGTATGTAAGTTTCATGTAACTGAGCTGGATATTACATGATACAATAGTCGTCCAACACCCACAGAATCGTTGATACTAATATCATACCCGCTCTCATATTCAAATACTTGCCACAATCCATATCTTATATGTTTCAAGTTTTAAGTTTGATTACCCGTCTAATTTAGATTTGTTTGCCATCCCTACAAGGAGCCAGAAACAAGGACCAATGATCGCAATAGAAAACTATATTTTAGATACTAAGATTATCAGAAACTAAAGTCAAGGTCCAACCAGTTTTTAAGTATATTATCAACACAATGTTCAAATTAAAAAAATAACTAGTTTATGAAATAAAGCATTGAATTTCCAAACACTAGAGTTTTTTTTTTTCAATTAGCTTATGTAGTATAACTTGTTAGAAGCAATTGATATTCGTGATGAATCATAATAAAAAAAATTGGATGGTACAAGTTTGCTGTTAAAATTTGACATATTATGACCTAGAGTGAGATTTATTGTGAATATTTGTTATAACCATCCCTACTAATGTAAATTTATTATAATCGTCAGTGAAAATGAATAAAATAGTAATCGAATGTTAACATATAAAAGCAGTTCCTTTTTACAAAAGTGATGATTTTGGCTAACATTGACCTAAAATGATAATTTGATAAATTTATACCATCATGAACTTACACAAAATGCTTTTATCCATCATGAAATGGTTAGCCTACAACCTTTCAGGGAGCAATGTGTCAGATGAAATTTTCCAACTTGTTTCCATGTATCTTACTTTTCATCCAATTCACACAGACATATTTGATGATGATTACTTAATGTGTATGCATTATGTCACCGATAATACACAAACATTCACTTTATAGTTAACAATCAAGGTTATGTGTGAACGACCATAGTGGTATACTTAACTATATACACAAGGAAATTGATCTTAACGCACATAGTCAGTAAAGAAAGTGAATATCATAACTCCCATTGTCAACTTGAGCCATCCATTGGTCATGTCTAGTTGTCTAATTCGGCTATAATGTTTAAACACATGTGACTAGATTTGAGCTTCATTAGTTTAATTTCAACACGATATCTTTGAATTAAAATCCACCGTTTTATTTTGATCAATTGATTAGCCAAATTGATAAAGATGGTTTCAAATAATCCAATTATATTTCCATAAGTGTATTTCACTTTAACAAAAATTGGAAAAGTGATAAAACTTAGTTTGGTGGATTTTAATGCAAAGCTATCGTGTTGAAATTAAACTAATGAAGCTCAAATCCAGTCACATGTGTTTAAACATTATAGTCGAATTAGACAACTAGACATAACGGATGGCTAAAGTTGACAATGGGAGCTATGATATTCACTTTATATTTACCTTCTTTACTGACTATGTGTGTTAACATCAATTGCTTTGTGTATATAGCTAAGTATACGACTATGGTCATTGACACATAACCTTGATTGTTAACTATAAAGTGAATGTTGCTATATTATCGGTGATAGGATGCATACACATTAAGTAATCATCATCAAATATTTGCATACATATTACGTAATCATCATCAAATATTTGCATACATATTACGTAATCATCATCAAATATGTTCGTGTGAATTGGATGAAAAGTATGATACTCAGAAATAAGTTAGCTCCCTGAAATGTTGTAGGCTCACCATTTCATGATGGATAAAAACATTTTGTTTAAGTTCATGATGGTATATTGTTGATCCCAGATAAGATGCTCAAAGACTAAGTATGACAAATAAACTTCAACAAGCAGGAAAATGTTGCGTGGAACTAGAAATCAAACTTTCAAGAAACAACTTACAGAATTTTCAAGTATATTGATCACTTTGGAAAACAAAGTTATTGACTGTTACAAATGAATGCTTAAAGAATTCTGTGTGAAGGGTAATGGAGTTTGTGGTGTGTGTATTAAATGCTTAGCTCAAATCATTTAACCTTCGGCGTTGACATCTCTATTTATAGAGAGTGTGGATCATGAATTAACGTGTGTTTATTCATGCACTTGCTCTGCACAAAGTAGCTTTTGGCATATTCATCGAATCCGTTGATGTCAACTTGCTACTTTCCAAATTGTGTCAGGGCTTTTTCTTTAAGAGAAGTTAGTTCATCAGAAATCCTGATGACCAGCTTACCAGAATTCTGATAAGATTGATCGTTAGAAATTCTGATGATCAGAGTTACTAGATTCTGATGATATATCATCAGACTTATCAGAATGGTCTTTTCTGATCGCCTTCTTTGTCTTGATCACTTCCTGATATTAGTTGAAGATGTATCTTTCTTTTCTTCTTGTCCTGTTATCTTGTAGGCACCTTTTTATTGATCTTTCTTTACTGTGTCTTCAGCATATGATCAGGTTGATCATCTTTTTCTTCAATACTTACATAAAAGTTTTCTAACAATTTCCCCCTAGGTATTGTAAGAAAAATAAACTGCCTTATAACAAGTGAACATAATTCAAACAAAAATTCCCAACAATGGAATCAAAGTTGCAAAGTACAAAACCTTTGTTCAAAACGCAGATTATGTTAGTGCAATATGTCTATTGACTTCGTCTTGTATCGAGTCATGTAATGAGATAGGATAGAACAACCAGTGCTCAAGTTGCTAGAAACTGATTTTAGTGGATATGTTGGTAATTCCGCTTGAAAGTGACAGAGGCCATTTCAAGCGAAATTAACATTAACTAATTCCGCTTGAAAGTGTCTTGGTCATTTCAAGCGGAATCACCATCATTATATATAGGAGCATGTCCGTTTCATTTGAAGCGGAATTAGGTCTTGTATTCGGTAACGAAGTGCTGCCGGATTGTCTCCAGGTGCTGTAATTCTATCAGATTAATACAAGAGACATTATAATTACATCGAGCGTCCGTTTCATTGATTCCGCCTTTGATTCGGATAAACAACTCTTCTGATCGACTCATTCGGGTCATACAATGATCCTACAAGTGGCATCAGAGCTCAGGAAGAAGAGTTCAACTTGATTGCATCTATTTTCTGACTTCTACACCTTCTTTTTCAAATTGGACAAGATTTCACGGTCAAAATGGACTAAATTTTTCACAGTACATGCGAAACAGTGTTTTAACAAAGCCTTGAGAGTTTTAGACTTAAAATCGGACTAAAAGTGACAAAAATGGGCCAAAAAGCTGATTCCGCTTGAACGAACATTCTAATTCCACTTGAAATGTTCAGTTGATTTCGCTTGAAAAGTACTATTCCGCTTGAGATTAGCAAGTGATTTCGCTTGAATCTGCTATTTCGCTTGAAAGTTCATCTGATTCCGCTTCAAAGTCTAATTCCGCTTGAAGATTTCGTTTGAAGTGTTGATTTCGTTTGAAATGTCATCCAAGTGATTCCGTTTGAACAAGTGATTTCGCTTCAATAGTGATTCCGCTTGAAATCACTATTTCGTTTGAAAGTGAAATTTTGTGTCGAGATCATTTCACGTCAACCGAGTGTCAGTTTGTTTCAGATTATTTAATATTTCTTAAACTGATTGTGTTTGTTTGACTGTTTGTCTCCAGGTTATTCAAGAATTTCAAACCATGGCTGAAGAATTCTACAATACGTTTTTCAATGCGTTCACATCCGAATCTTCCGAGATTACAACCGTTACACCAAAAACCATCACAAAAGCGATCAATGAGAACATCAAGCATGATAATTTCTACGGAACACACTCAAAGCCACCAACTCTTGAAAGTATTGAAGATTATACATGGTGGAAAGAGCGTTTCATTAACTGGGCGAAAGCATACGCGCATGAAAGCTGGTTCTGTATGGAATTTGGATATGAAAGACCAAAGGATGATAAAGGAGAAGATCTTCCATTCAAGAAATTAACCAAAGATGATAAATCTGAATTTGCAGCTGAACAGAGAATGATTGCTTTGATCCAGTCGGCAATTAGAAATGACATTTTTGCATTGCTTAACCATGATGGGTCATCGAAATCTGTTTGGGAAGCTTTACGAGTTAAAGCTGAGGGGGGTAAACAAATTAAAAAGAACAAAATTGCTTTATTAAAGAAAGAATTCGATCTGTTTGATAGCATTAAAGGAGAGTCTGTGAGGAAAATGATAGAGAGATTCTGTCACCTAAAATTTGAACTTGAACATTTTGAGATTGTGAAAACAAGAGAGGAAATTATTGATAAAGTCATAGAAGCGTTACCACGAGCTGATTAGTGGCAAACGTTTGTTTTTATTTTGAAAAATGATGCTTTATATGAAACAATTTCTCTTGATACATTATTTGAAAAGATTGAAACTCATGAGCTTGAATTGCAGAAACAGAACAAGATGAGCAGTTCTTCACATCAACAGAATGTTGGCTTGTATTACAAAGGTAATTTACCTTCGGTGAAAGCTGATAGTTCACCAAAGACAGCATTCAGTGGTGAGAGTACAAAAGAGCCACAGAAGAGCTCATCAAGTTATGATTCGGGTTATCATTCATCAGCTTCAAAAGCTAGTTCTGAAGAAGTAGAGGAGATACTATGCAACATTGCTCTTAAGTTGAAAAATTCTCCGGCAATGAGCATCAACGCAGCTAAACAACAAATGAGTTTTCTTGAATCTGTTTTGGAATCGTATGAAGGTCTAGTTGCAGGCAAAATTGGAAACTCAGAGTTAACCAAAGAAGACTACGACCAGATTGATCCGGAAGAGATGGAACTCATTGACATCCGCTGGTGTTTAGCTAGTTGCATCCGCAGAGCTCAGAGATATATGGAAATTACTGGGAAACAATCGTTAGGCGGTGCATCAACAAAACTTGGATTTGACAAATCCATAGTGACCTGCTTCAAATGTAAGCAGAAAGGTCATTTCAAGAGAGAATGTAATAATTCTGCAGTTGGTGGAAATGAACATCCGTTCAATGATGATTATTACCGAAAGGCAATCTACCACCGAAGCAGAGAAGAGCCAAAAATGATTGAAGATAAACCCAGAGAAAAATCTAGAGCTTGTGCAGTAATTCACGATGATGAAGGTTTTGACTGGAGCACAATTTGTCCTGAAGAAGATCGCTTGGAAAATGTTCGAAAAACAGCTCATGGCAGATCTATAACAGAGAAAAGACAGTTTGTTTTTGTTGCAGAAATCAAAAATGAAAACAAAGAAGAAAATGTTGTTGATGAGGTCAAAGAGAAAACTTATCGAGATAGAAACATTGCCTTGAACAGAATGGATGAGATGCAAGAAGAGTATGAGAGTGTTGTCAGCAACAAGAGATGGGATAAGAAGAGAGAATGTTACTTCAACAGAGAAGGTGAACCAGTTGTTCCAAAGAAAGACATAATCTTTGAAGATGTTCTTCTCATAATTCCTCGATCTGCCGAATACTATAGAAATGTGTTAAAAGATGACACATATGCAAAAAGGCATGAAAAGGAAATCAGATATGCCATGACATCGTGTCTGAGAAAGAGGGATGAAGAGAGAATGAAGAAGAATGTTGAAGAAATGGTAAACAATCTGAAGAAAACTGCTGAAGAGGTTAAAGCTGAAGCTGTTGAAGTTGAGGTTTTGAAGGAAATCAAAATTGTGAAAGTTGAAGATTTGAAAGTTGTTGAGACAAAAAAGAAGGAAGAGCTGAAGCAGACAGAGGCAGCTGAAAACACCGAAGTGCCAATCACTGAGGTAAATTCTGATTCTGAGATCTTAAAACCGATTGAACAGAGCAAAAAAATGCATGGAAACATGCAGAGCTTGTACTAAAAAGATGAGAAGTTCAGAACAAGAGATCTTAAATTCACAAAAATCGAAAACATTTTCAAAGAAAAATGCAAAGAAATGCTAGAAAATGAAAAAGTTTTAAAAGAAAATGATGAAAAACTTTCAGAAAAATATAAAAAGTTAGAAAAAGAAAATGAAGTTTTGAAAGAAAATGTTTTGAAAAAGACAGAAGAATGTGACCAAAAGGAAATTGTTTGTCAAGAAATGAAGAAAGAATATGATTCAATAAAACTGGCATATCACATTACAAAAGAATCATATGAAAAAGTGAAGGATGAAATGAAATTTGCTCAATCAAGAATGAATTATTTATCTGAAACAACTAAAGAGCTTAAGCGAATGTATGAACTAAAACAAGGTGTTGTTAATTCCTATATTGAGGATGTTGCTAAGCTAAAGCGACAAATTGCTGATTTAGAACAGGACAATAACAAGTTAAAAAGTTATCACGTGTCGTCATATGTGCTTGAAAGAATTTTCAATATAAAACCGGGAGATGGTGAGTCTGAGCAAAACAAGAAAGGCATTGGCTCAGAGTTTCATCAAGTTCCACCACCGGAAAAGTTTGCATTTTATGATGATGAAAAGGTCGAAAAAGCTTTCAACATGGTAGATCAATTGCCAGATAACATTGACATAACCTATTCCAAATCTGATGATTCTAGTGATTCAGAGGTGGTAGGTAAAGTCGTTGAAAGTGTGTTGAAAGAAGAGTCAGTAGATACAGGTAAATCTGAATCACAGGATGAAAATGAAGGTAATCTTCATGATGGATATCTGAAAAAACACAAAATCCGAGAAAAATTTGAATGATGATTCAAAAGGATTGGTTTATGCCATGATTGTAAATATTTCAAAAAATATTGTCTGTAAATATGTTTGTAAATATTTCTTTACTGTTTTATATTTCAGAAAATACAAAAAGATTTTTGATTCTGCTTTGTTTTCGACAACCGATGTCTGAGAGGCTGAGTGTCAAAATCTAAGTAAGCTGATTGTGTTTCTGAAAATAAAATAAGTTCATTAATTTGAAACTTCAATTTTAACAAAAATCAAAAACAGTTTGTGATATCTCCAAGGTCATTCGTTTGGACTTGGAAGATTAACAGTGAGGGATTTTGGATACTTAACATTGCCAAATCTGTAAAGACTGTTGATAGGGCGAGTGATTTAGAAAGTTTGAAAGAGCCAGATTATGATTTCTGGAAATTTAAAATGTTGTTACTTATAAACGTATGAGTGTTGCAGGTAAGAGTCCAGACTACGATCCCGACAGCATAGTCTAAGGGGGAGTCTGAAGACGAGCTCAAAGCAAGGGGGAGCTTGTAACCAGAAAGCTAGGTGTCGATCCCTAAAGCACGGAAGCTTGATGAAAGGGGGAGCCTGAAGAAGCTGATAAAGTAAGAGTCAGATTCAGATTCTGGTAGAATGATAAAGATAGAGCCAGGATAAGATTCTGAACTTTTGAAGAAAAGAAAAAGATTGATAGATGTTTACAGTGTTAGACAATTTGGAAAGAGAATGAAGACTGATCAAGACTGAAGATGTGTCATGATAAAGACTCGACACTGAAGACTTCGTCAACATCCAAGGGGGAGTCTGTTAGTGCAATGTGTCTTGACTTTGTCTTGTATCGAGTCATATAATGAGATAGGATAGAACAACTAGTGCTCAAGTTGCTAGAAACTGATTTTAGTGGATATGTTGGTAATTCCGCTTGAAAGTGACACAGGCCATTTCAAGCGAAATTAACATTAACTAATTCCGCTTGAAAGTGTCTTGGTTATTTCAAGCGGAATCACCACCACTATATATAGGAGCATGCCCGTTTCATTTGAAGCGGAATTAGGTCTTGTATTCGGTAATGAAGTGCAGCCGGATTGTCTCCAGGTGCTGTAATTCTATCAGATTAATAAAAGAGACATTATAATTACATCGAGCGTCCGTTTCATTGATTCCGCCTTTGATTCGTAAAAATAACTCTTCTGATCGAATCATTCGGGTTATACAACGATCCTACAAATTACAAAAAGAAATAACATGAAATTCAAATATTTCTTCAGCTTTTTCTTGTAATGGATAAATTTATGGCAGATATCATACATTTCTTTATACCAGCCTCTAGCTTTTATCCACTCATCAATGATTTCTTCAATATCCTTTCTCCGCAACTCTTTATCTTTCCCCTTAGCTTGAAGTTGTTTCTGCTTCTTGTTCATACATTCCTTGATGTATTTCAGTGTCTGATTAGAGTACTTGCAGATATCAATTGTTCTGAAAAGAGCTTTGTTTCCTTCAATATCTCTGAACACAACAGAGAGTCCTGCTTGTTCAAGAATCACTCCAGTTATGGCTTCCTTTTCCAGCTCTTTGGAGACAGATGTATTTGGTGGAGGAATATGGACCACCTTCTGATGAACATAATCATAATTGATGCATAAATCAAAATCAAAAAGAGCTATCCTTTCAAACAACTTGATTCCTACTTTTGAATTGTTGTTGAGTTCTCTTCTGACAACTTTGTTGTTTCTTTTGTATTCATCAAAAATTTTCTTCAGAAAAAGAATATCCATTGTATATAGCTTATCTGCTAGATCTCCATCAGTTAACTTTTCTTTAGTGCCATCTTTCCTTAGGAGGGTGTATTTATTCTGTTCATAATGTCTGTCTGAGGTAATATCATCATCTATCTTAAGAACTCTTACCACTGGATTATCAAGAGTCTTGTGAATGCTTTCCAGACCTCTCTCAAGCCTTTCCAATCTCCAGTCTCTGCTTAATGGACTCAGTGGCCTGTCCAATTTATCTTCTGTAGACCAGTAGTACTCCCTGAGATTTTGTTCAGGAAACATCATCACATCTTTGTCAATTTCTTGAACAAAGATTGTGTTCCCTTCAAGAGTTTTTTGCTGTACTATTTTTGGCCTTTTTGAAGAAGATGTTGCTGAATCTGACCATTTTCTCTTTTCTTGCAGAGTCAAGTTTTGACTAAAGGTTGTGTCCCCTGATGTGGTTTGACTTGAACTTGTTTGAGGGACAGCAACATTTAAATCAGAGATAACCTTGGGTGTAGATTCATACCTTTTTATCATCTCTTCTTTTGATACTACAGGAGGGGTACCCATTGTTGGTGTTCCTATTTGGCTTGTAGGTGTGACACTTGGTTGCTGTCTGATGATCTTTGGGACTTCCAGTTGTAAGGCTTCTTTGGGAATGGGAGTTGTAAGCTCACGGATGTCTACTTGTGCCAATCTGGCAACATTGTAGTGCATCCTTTTCATGAGAGATTGAACATTGTAGGATCATATTCTGACCTGAATGAGTCGTTCAGAGGCTTTCTCCTTGGTTTCAGGTGCGGAATAACAAGAAACTAAAGTAGAAATAGCACGCAAATCACTTTAACTACTTGTTTTATTGATTTGACACTGATTACACTTCAAATCTCGCACCGGCAGCACTTCGGTACGATTTCTACACACCGTTCTCTCTGGATCGCTCAAATGACCTATTTATAGGTGTTTGGGTTCGCTTATTGGACAGGCCCAATAAGCAAACCATACGAGCGAACCCACCATGAACCACTCTAGCGGACCATAGACAAACCGTACGAGCGGACCTGTTAATTGCCGTTCGAGCGGACCACCCATGTGTTCGTTCGAGCGGACCTATGCTAATGGACCAATGAGCGAACCTATCTATTACATATTTTCTCGTTTTCCGTACATTATACAATCAATCCTATTCTAAGACTCGAACGAAGATGTAGTCGACAGACAACTGCACCAACAGACTCCCCCTTGAATGTTGACGGAATCTTTAGTGAGAGTCTTCAACATGACATTCTCGGATATTGCTCGGTCTTCTTTAGGAATTCTGCCTGGATCTTTCTTTGGCTATAACTATCATCAGACTCCCCCTATCATCATGCTAGGATTACCGTCTGGGATTTGTTACCACCATTGAAATCATCTCCTGACTTTATCTCTTCAAACTTCTTCTCAGGTTCTGATGTTTTTCCTGGCTTTCCGTAGCAACAGGACCAGAAACCTTCACAACTCAAACAATCTATCACAAACAACTAAAGTTGTGATTCAACTTAATGAATCAACTAAACATTTGAGAATTTTTACAATTAAACACTGATCACAAATTTGAAACATTCCAATTTCTAATTCAATCTAATGAATCATTTTAAACATTTCAAATCACTTAACCAACCTGTCTGTTCATCAAGTTTGGCCATTAAGATTTTGAAAATCAGCTCTTCAACATCAGTTGTCGAAAATCTTTTTGGATTTTTGAAAATAAGAAACATAAATGCAAAGACAGAAATTAAATGCAGAAATGAAATATGTACAAACATATTTTTGTGAGTTTGTGTAAGAGGATCATATCAGTTTTTGAGACACATCACACGCACCGTTAAGCTTTTGGACATTTTAAGTTCTAAACGATTCACGTTGATTGACGATATAGTTGTCCTCTTAAATTCTCATACAACTTTCAATCTATTCAGGATACTATTTAAGTGTTTTATGAACTTAGCTCAATTCATGTGTCCCACCTCTTGAATATACTCCCGTATCCAGAATCCCAATATTCAGTCTTACAGGTATGAATACTACAATGATATCTGTACATAAATTAGGGGAAAAATGCGAGAACTGAGGGATCTCAGGTCAGAACTTCCGTTCAGCAGAGAGATATCAGCTTCGACTTAGCAGTGTGTCCCCTTTAGAGGATCTTTTCAGCTACAACAGATGATTATCAATTTTATTGTCTAATCAGCTGAGGGCTTTATGCTATATTTCAAGCATTTTGGATAAAGTATTAGCCAAGGACTAGGTCAGAACTACCGTTCAGCAGAAGTCCCGGAATAATACCCCAGACATCATAGAGTATAAACACCTAGTATATCAGAATACGAGACCTTTCAAACGAAATTTCAGGGGTTACCTATATATCCAAGTAGTGTTCCCCACGAATTTCACAAGTTTAAAATTTTAGGTTTATATCCCGAATAAATATACTAAATGTACAAAAACCTATCGTCACATCATCAGTGAGACCGTTTATTACATTTGACATTACATTTCTTTAGCGTGCTGTGATAGTCCACTGATTTACTATCATTTCCTCTTATTTCGCAACAAAACTCAGTTTTAATTTTTCAATGTTTTTGACATTTTCAAATTTTCTGATTTTTTAAACTTTTCTCCCCCTAAAATCAAAATATGTTTCAATTTTGATTTTCTGGGAAAATTTGAAACCAAACTATACAGATAAAGTGACAACATGATATCGAATCGCTTCAATTCGCCATCCACTTGGCGTAAACAATCAGAACTCCCCCTCAGAACAAACTATTTTCCCATTGTGATTTCAAAACACTTAAGTTTGTTTTAATCAAAATGGTTTTTTCCGGAAAAATTAGTTTGTTTACCAAACATTTTAGGTACGGGGTTACTTCATCATCTTGTCTTTCAACCATAATTAGGAAAATCCAAGTACAAGTTAATGTCCTTGATTTACCATTTGCAATTCAGAAACCTCTGTACCAATTGTAAGAAATACACAAACAAACCTCTTTACCGTTTGAATGATTGACGTTACCGAATAAAGTTTTGAGAAAGATGCCGATCCATGCTCCACGCTTACCAACCTGGGAGCTCCGGTAAGTCAGGATTTTTTTTATTTAAATAGATTCACCCAAGCCTGACCAGCCTTGGGTGATTTCGAATTCTTGTTCAACAATGGTGGAAAGTTTTTCTCATCCATTGTTAAACTAGAATTCTCGACCTTTACCTCAACACATGGCTCTTCTGGTTTTAACGAACCAGAATCATTGCCTGCAGATGGCTTCTCTGACTTTGATGAGTCAGATTCATCGCCTGAAGGTGGCTTGTCTGACTTCGGCACGTCAGATTCATCGCCGACCTTTTCCTTCTTCTTCTCCTTTTTTGTCCTCAGATTTGTATCTGATGAATTCTTTTTGCTTGTCTTTACAGCTGAGGGAGTAGATTCATTAGAACTTATATTCTTTTTGTCCCGTGAATCCGAGGACAAAATCTTTTCGAGATATTCTCTCGCTTTCTTTCTCTTTTTCCTCAGTCGGTCTTTCTGCCCCTGAGAAAGCTTTATCTTTGTTTCTTGAACTTTAGGTTCTTTGACCTTCTGTTCTTTGACGTTTTGGCCTGAAACTTTCAATTCTTTGGGCTTGACAATGACTGTTTTCTTCTTTGCCATTTTCTGAGAATTAGCCCTCAATCTGTCATTCGATCTTCTTGGGCAATCTCGGGCAATGTGACCTTTGATATTGCAATTATAGCACCTCCTGGTCTCATAACTCCAGTACTGACAGTTAACAGCAATATGCCCGTGATAGCCGCAGCTGTAGCACACCCTGTTATCGTACCAGTTACCACCGTTGAACCAAACATTCAAGTCGTAACATTGTTTGGCCTGGTGGTATTCCTTCCTCAAATTTGCTGGATTTGTCGCTTTAAGACTGTGGTCTGACCTGCACCACTTATTACCAACAGTTTTTGAGTTTTCATTTTTTACTTTTTGTAATTTTTTATTTTGATTGGATGATTGATCTGATGAACTTTTATTATCTTTTTGAACAATTTTCTCATTTTTAATTTTTTGTTTCTGTTCCACTTTCTTCTTCAAAGGTTTTTGCTTAGAGCATTCTCCCTTTTCAGTCGATTGCAAAACAGTTTTCTGAAATTTTTCCTTTTTATCATCAGATTTCTCACCACAATCTTTAACTTTGACATTGTCAAAGTTTGTGACATTGTCACTTATTGGAACAGAATTGATTGGTTTTGGACAGGGAAAATTCAAACTGTCTGATTTAGTCACAAAACCTATCAATTTCTTCTCAAGTTCATCAATTTTGTTCCTCGAATTCTCAGCTTCACTTTCAAGCTGAGATATTCTCCCAAAATGAGACTTTATTGTTTTCTCATTATCATTCTTCAAATTTTCAAGAACAGATTTTTCATTCATCAAAACTTTTATCTGTTCCTGAAATTTTGATTCATTCGCTTTCAGATTCTTGTTTTCAAGCTTAATCCAGAAATCCAAATCTTCTGAAGATTTCTGTTTACTTTCAAGCTCTTTTTCCAACTCTTTGATTTTCCTTTGAACACGTTCACCTTCTTTTTCAAGTTCGATAATTTTCTGAAGATGGGAATTTATCATTTTCTGTTTTTCAATGTTGTTTTTACTAAACACATTTCTCCCATCTTCAAGAATTTTCATTTGCTCTTCAAATTCTTGATTTTTTAATGTTAAACTGTTAAAATCATTTAACAGTTTGTCATTTTCTGCTTTTAGTTTGTCACAATTTTCATGTAACCAAAGAATCTGGTTTTCAGCAGCGTGCTTCTCGTCTTTCAACTTTTTGACTTCAGATATCAAACTTGCCATGTCTTTCACAAGTTTGTCATTATCAGTCTTGACGTTATCGCATCTTAAGCACATTGTTTCATTCTTCACCGATTCTTCAGCTTTTGGAGCTTCTTCTTCCTTTTCTATGAATGTACCTGCACAAAAGATTTTAACGAAATCAAGAGGATTTCCATTATTATCAGTATAACAACCTCGTTTGAAATCGTATTTCAGCACATATTTTGCCCTGACACATTTAGCAACCCTTCTGTGCATCTCTTCAATCACTACTGAACTCAGATCTAGCACATTATTCTCCAAAGCCCTGATCATTTCTTTCTTTTTCTTTCTGATTTCAAGTTCATGAGCTTTAAGTTTGCTGATGAATTGATTTAGAGGTAGTTTTGAAAAATTTGAGTCCTCCCTTAAATTTTTCAAACATTCATCCCATTCAATCGGTAATGCATCTGCAAACTTCTCTAATTTCTCAGCATTTGATGGATATATCTCATGATTTTTCAAATAATTCAATAAAACACCATATCGGTCTTTAAGATCATCCAGCGTTTCGTCTTTCAGACACACAAAATATTTAAACCTTTTTGCCCATCCATCTTTGCTCACTTTTCTATAACCCTCATCTAGAAATCCGTGATGCCAATCATTAAATCTTTCGAAATAATAATTCTCCTGTTCATCAAACACCATTGCCATTTTTCGCAAAAACCCGACACGTGTTTGTTGACTGATAAGCGAACCAGGATGTCAGAAAAGCGGACCAGATGGTTGTTGGAGCGGACCGACTTGTTCAGATAAGCGGACCGAATTGTCTTTTGTTGGAGCGGACCGACTTGTTCAGATAAGCGGACTGAATTGTTCAGATAAGCGGACCAAACTGTCTTTTGGAGCGGACCGGCTGTATGAGCGAACCGATCTCAATCGACCGAATAAGCGGACTGCCTGGTTTGACCCATTTTTCTTTCGAATTTCGGCTTCAAACTTTCCAGGGTTTGTCTCGGTACTATTGCGCACAATCTGTGAAAATTTGAGCGAATTCCGACCGTGAAATCTCGCCGAATCAGTAAAAGAAGGTGTAGAAGTAAGAAAAAGTGACGAAATCCGGCTATTTTCTGCAGAGAACCTCCTCCTGAGCTCTAATACCAATTGTAGGATCGTATTTTGACCCGAATGAGTCGTTCAGAGGCTTTCTCCTTGGTTTCAGGTGCGGAATAAAAAGAAACTAAAGTAGAAATAGCACGCAAATCACTTTAACTACTTGTTTTATTGATTTGACACTGATTACACTTCAAATCTCGCACCGGCAGCACTTCGGTACGATTTCTACACACCGTTCTCTCTGGATCGCTCAAATGACCTATTTATAGGCGTTTGGGTTCGCTTATTGGACAGGCCCAATAAGCGAACCATACGAGCGAACCCACCATGAACCACTCGAGCGGACCATAGACAAACCGTACGAGCGGACATGTTAATTGCCGTTCGAGCGGACCACCCATGTGTTCGTTCGAGCGGACCTATGCTAATGGACCAATGAGCGAACCTATCTATTACATATTTTCTCGTTTTCTGTACATTATATAATCAATCCTATTCTAAGACTCGAACGAAGATGTAGTCGACAGACAACTGCACCAACAAACATCTCCCATGAGCTTAGCATTTCTGGTTTCTTCCTCATGCACTCTGGCAAATTCTGCACTATTTTACTCCTTTAGTGCAGCCCATTCTTTAATTAACTTTTCAAGGGAATCTGTTATGCTATTGTTGCTGGCCCTTAAAATGCTGATTTCCTCCAAAACCTTGTCAGAACTAGTTAATTGCCTTGACTCCACAGCATTCTTTAGCTGAGACTTGATCTTTTCCATTTCTACAAATACTTTCTGAAAGTCTGCTGCAAGATTACTGGTTTATGATGACTTCTTTGGCAGTTGTTGCAGAATCTTCAAGGTCTTAGTGTTTCTTCTGTCTGCCTTTTGATGAGCTCCATTAATTCTGATAGAGTCTTCATTTCTGATCTTTGACTCTTTATTTCTGAAAACAGCACATCAAGTTTATCTTCAACTGGATTCTTTTCTTTGTAAACTTCCAAAACATCATCCAAAATTTTGAGCTACCCAAATGTCATCTCTTTCTCACTTAATATTGATGAGTAAGCAATGAATGTAGGGGAGAGAGCTAACAACCATTAACGTTTTTGCAGAAATTTTCCTTTCATGACGTGATCTACCCTATGGTAAAGCGATAACCTTTGAATTTTAATCAAAGAAAATAAAAGCATAGAGATATGAAGAATCAAATTTACAAAAACAATGAGAAATGATGACTATGTATGGAATATTTTCATGCATGTGAGAAGAGAGGAAAAATTGATATTTCAAGCTTCATCAGAAATTCTGTTGACTTGGTCAATTTCTGGTGATTCATCAGATTTTCTGGTGACTTTTGAGTTTTCTGATAGATTCTCTGAATTTTTTACCAGAAAGCTGATCAGATGATTGCATATCAGTTTTTCTTCCTTTTGTGACAAAATTTCTTTGGTTTGTTCAAATTTCATGTTGACCATTCCTAATTTGCCAATCAAGAAGTTATGTCTATTTTCATCTAAAGGTTTAGTGAAAATATCAGCAAATTAGTTTTCTATTGGAACAAAATACATTTCAATATTACCTTTCTCCACATGATCTTTGACGAAGTGATATCTGACATCTAATGTGTTTTGTTCTTGAGTGATGCACTGGATTTGATGTAATTGCAATGACACTCATGGAATCACATAGTGATATGCGCAAAATACAACATATAAATTATATCAAATGTGGCATAAAACTAACCCTTTTTTAGTACTAATGTTGGAAAAAGTGTGTTTTTGTCTTCCTTTTGTATTTTCAGGATTAAATGAGCTTAAATTAACAAAAGAAGCAAAAAGACAGCAAAATCTAACATAAATACAAGAAAAGGAACAAAAGTGGAATGCCCGACCCCTCAACAGCATCGAAGACTGAACACGCCCCGTGCTAAGCGAGCACGGGGCCGTGCCCAAGAAGCAGCAGAAAAGACAAACCTTTAGAAGCTTCTATTGCCCACCACGGGGCCGTGCCCAGTGGACACGGGGGCGTGGTCAGACTTCTGCAGGCGCATTTATTGTAATTGCGAATTACAATTAATGAGGAAAGAGACGAGGATGGACACGGGGCCGTGCCCAGCGGCCACGGGGCCGTGCCTGAGCTTCTGTTCAGCCTATAAATAGGAGTGCTTGGAGACATTTCAACTCATCCCTTGGCACACCACCTCTCTCACACTTCACCCACCACCCACCACCACCATAACACCATCATCCACCACCATCATCCATTGTCCATCATAGAGTGTGTGAGTCGTCTCGAGAACCAAGATTGATCGTAAGAGTTCTTGACAATCAAAGGCCATGTTTGCCTAAGTCTCTTACATCACTTGGTGAAGACAAGTGTTTAGTGTAATACTTTTTATTTTTAATCTTTTGCACTTTTTAATTGGTTTTGTATTAATGACTTTAATTACTAGTTTCTTATGTTGAAGGTGATTCTTCCTTATCGTTTGTCCGTGGTGTCTTGGCATTAGTTTACTGTCTATATAAAATAAAAGATTTTCACCATTCATATCTCCACGGTCTATATGGAGGTATGTTGGCTACCTGGTCGGGGGTTAAGGGAACGGTTTGGTAAGAGTCTTGCCATTGTTCAGCGTTTAGAGATCCTGCAAGGGACCTGGGTCAAATTTAGTAGGACCTCCTTCAATACCCAAAGGTATTGGATGGCGGGGGTCCAAACTCTTTGATCCCCTCATAAGTTAAACTACTATTAAAACTTTAACCCAGCTATTTAGGACTGTATCCCTGCTGACTCAGACTACTTAGCTGAGGGTAACGTCGCCTTCAAAAGAGGGGCCTACCACATTATGCATTAATAACTTAATTAATTATCTTTCAATAATCCGACCCTTTAGGATTGTATCCTTGTTGACTCAAACTACTGGGTTGAGGGTAACGTCGCCTTCAAAAGAGGGGCCTACTACAATAACTAAGATAATCTTTTAAACAAGTGCAAAAGTGCAAAAATAATCAAAGGTTACACTAACACACGAGTCGGATCCAAGTGATTCATCTTGTCTATCTGTTTTTATTTTTATTTTTATTTTCATCATTTTAGTTAGTTTTATTTTTTTAGTTTAAAAATCTTTTTCTAACATTTTGGTTTGATTAGACGTTGAGGATAAACCGGTACTAAAAGCTCTTGTGTCCTTGGACGACCTCGGTATCTTACCAACACTATACTACGTGCACGATGGGTGCACTTGCCCATATGTGTGTTTAGTGTTAGTAAATATCGTATTTTATAAATTTAAAACTTGGCTAAAAAGTGTAAAAGGGCTTAAAATACATACCTAAAATATAACACACTTCACGCACATCAAGTTTTTGGCACCGTTGCCGGGGACACAAGGATTTTAAGAAAGCTAGGAATCAACGGCCTAATCATTTTTTTATTTTCTTTTTAATTTTTAGGAATTTCTTAATTTTTCAGCTTCTGCAGAACTCAGCACGGGCCGTGCCCGCTGAACACGTCCCGTGCCCAATCTTTGGAACTGGCAATCCTGTTTTAAGTCAGACAGTAAGCTGAACACGGGGCCGTGCCCACTCAACACGCCCCCGTGCCCAAGATTCAGTTGCTGAAAACAGAACCGTAAGATCCCGACGGTTGGTAAATTCTGACACAAAAATGAGTGATGACGATTTTTTTACTTTCGGCACTCTTATGGTATATGGTGTCAATTATGTGGAGGCGGACATAAAGAATTAGAATGTTATTTTCTAAACTATAAGCCCCACTATATAGACCCATCGTTTCCCTGTATCCTTAAGAGGGGCGAAAGTAAAAATAATCCTTATCTCTCCCTCGAAGGCGCCCAACCAGATATTTTAGGAGAAATGCTTCTTGATGAACTATTTCAACTAGAAGATCTGATTCTTAATTGGTTAAAAGAACTTAGGATGAATTTTCTAAATTCATCTCAAGACAATAACCAAGAAGAAGTGTTGGGATCGTATTCAAACAACCTCGTTGCTCCTGATAATACCTTCGACTCTAGCAAAGACTTGGACGATAGTCGTCCCTGTGTCGATTGTGCCGTGGACTCTCCATCGACTTCGTTCGATGCATACATAGACCTGAGCGATTCGGCATACACCTTCTTTAACGAGAGCCCGAAAAAGGGTTGGACTTGTCCACCTACATATAGCATAGGAATCACCCTCACCGACAACCTCTTGCGTTCTCGTCTTAACCTAGGTTAATTAAGGTATCTTAGGCACTTTGGGGTTGTTCCATCCAGTAAGGAACCACTCGATCCGGATAAGTTCCTTAGAAATAGACAAACTTCATAAACAGCCCTTCGACACGGGGCCGTGTCCAGCCAACACGCCCCCGTGTCCACCAAAAGATTCCCTTCTGACTTTTACGTCAGAATACGGACAAACTGTGTCAGGATCCTACCTGCACACGGGGCCGTGTCCAGCCAACACGGGGCCATGTCCAGCGCGCTGTCGTTTTCTATAAATGCAGCCAAGAATTCTGCACATTTGGACCATCTAGGGACAGAGATTTGAAGGGATCTTCTCTCCTACCATCCTAGGTATGTTCTAAAAGAAGGTTCCAACAACCATCTTGTCCTTTCCTCTTTTATCCATTTCCTTCTTCTTCATCTTTCTCTATAAACCTCCATTAAAGCTTAAAGTTTCAAGCTTTCATGAAGGGATTATTGAGTTTTGTTCAAGAAATCTTGTTAAAAACAAGTTAAACAACATGGTTTTAAGTTAATATTGCTCAACCGGGCTTCATAAGTTAGAGGAATAACTTAAAACTTCAAAATTTCTTGTTACAAAATTCTAAAGAAAGATGAACACGGGGCCATGCTCAATGAGCACGGGGCCGTGTCCAATATACTGTTTCATAAAATAAGCTGTTTTCGGTTTATTTTCGTAGAATGTCAAGTGAAAATAGTGGAACATCTTCCGTGCATTCAACAAACAGTAGAAGAGGAAGGAGGCCTTCCATTGAAGCTACCCTTGTCCACTACGTCATGTCACTTTGGGAAGCTCTCGATGAGATGACTTCGGTTGAGGAAATCCTAATTGACCGTATAAATTATCTTACGGTGGGGCTGGAAAATAGTTTTCAAGAAATTAACCTATTGCGCCAAAGGTTAAACATTCTTGTAACACCTCCAATGGAACCCGTCCTCCCTCAAGAGGATTGGAACCTAGCACTTGGAGTCAACAACCCGACCGGATGGGATGACATTCCAGCGGAACCTCCCCTTGAAGATCTACAAGAAGTCCCGGTGGAAGTTGCACCTCCTCAAACCGACGCTAACGAGCCCTCTTTTCTCCTCCCAAGGGAGATAGAGGAGTGGCTCGCCGACATATGAGGAGTCCATGCCCGGAAGAAGGAGTTATATGAAGCCACAACCAACCAAGACTATTAACTTCTTGGAAATTTTGCTAATTAAAATAACTTGTAGGCTAGAACTCCATGGTTTATGCTTCTTGTGCTTACTTATCTAACTTAGTAATATTTAGGACTATGTAATCCTCTCTATGGTTTTTAATGAATGGATGGTTTTAAGGTTTGGATGGTGTTATAAGAAATAAAACACACTCTGGACGGGGAAGGATAACAAGGGAAACGAGAAACATAGCCCCATGCATTAAAACAGAGCAATCCGATAACAATCTCCCATTACAGTAGGATCGGCACGGGCCGTGTCCACCCAACACGGCCTCGTGCTGCACAATCTGTAGCAAATCGCCCAGTTCAGGTAACTGGACACGGGGCCGTGTTCACTGAACACGCACCCGTGCCCAGGCTTCTGTTTCTTTTCTTAAATTTTTGTCACTGGCACCTGAACACGGGGCCGTGCCCGGTCCCCACGGGGTCGTGTCCAGACTGCCAGTAACATAAAATTTTGCTTTTAACACCATTTTACACATTCAATCAACCTAAAAACTTATTTTTGGGACACATTGAGGACAATGTGTAATTTAAGTGTGGGGGGGGGGGGGGTGCTAAAACCTTGAATTTTGCAAGTCCTAATAACAAGCCTTACACAAAACTCTATTGGAACCGCTAATCACCCCAAATTTTTTCCAAAAAATTTTCATTTTTTTACTTGTCTAAGTTTAAGTTGGGAATTCAAGTCTTAATAAGGTTATATTTTTACAAATTTACAACGGATAGCGTCGTGATAAAAAGAACCAACATAAGAAAACTATGAAAATGCATGACAAACTTAGTTAAAATACGATTATATATACTTGATCACATAAAAAACCCTTTTCCCACAAAAGTGATTTTTGAGCCTTTAACGAGCATACAAATATATATATCTTTACACTAAATGCTCATTTTTCGTTTCTTGTGTGAATAGCCGCTTGGTTCATACGACTCTAGAACTTGCCACAACAATACATTCCCGATCCTTACTAACTTAAACCCGAGTAAGTAAATGATGGAGGCATTAGGACTAACCCTCTTTCATTCTACACCATTATTATTTTTTTACCACCTACCCAAAATCCCCCTAGTTAACCCCTTTGAGCCTAAACCTTTTCATTTCTTAACCCAAAACAACCCTTTTTACCCACCTAAACCTTTTTATTTTATTTTTTTAGTAACAACGTTCGGTTCTCTTATGACTTCCTTGAAAAAAAAATCGATGAAGCTAAAAAAACAAACAAAGTTTATCAAATATCTTTGTTTGAACAATCCATCGAAATAAAATAAAAATATGAAAAATAAAAAGTTATTCAAACCAACGTTTGTTACGCTTTTCGCCTTTTTTACTAACCACTAACCCAACCACCCACCTTTAGCCCAAGCCAAAAAAAAAAACCCATAAAGTCCTCTTAATATTTACAAAGGTATATAGTTAAAAAGGAGGAGGATTGATTGCTTGGCAAGCTTATGGTAGAAGTAAGTTCCATGCCGCTCTCGAGTGATTCACTAAAAAAATACACCTTCGGCCGAGTGTTGAGTGATCTCCCGTGAGGTATGTGAACTTGTATATATATGAGATTTTAAAAAGGTATGTTATGCCCAAATAAGTAATTTATCTTAAAGAATGTTCTTAATAAATCATGCCGAATAGGATTGTAAATAAATAAAAATAAAACCTCAATAAAGAATCTTGGAAATCCCAACACTCTATGACAAGCCCAAAAACCTTCTCTTCTACCCATTCCATTTGGGAGTGAATAAAGCCACATTATTAAGAGTTTTCTTGAGGACAAGCAAAGATTCAAGTGTGGGGGTATTTGATATGCGCAAAATGCAACATATAAATTATATCAAATGTGGCATAAAACTAACCCTTTTTTTAGTACTAATATTGGAAAAAGTGTGTTTTTGTCTTCCTTTTGTATTTTCAGGATTAAATGAGCTCAAATTAACAAAAGAAGTAAAAAGACAGCAAAATCTAACATAAATACAAGAAAAGAAACAAAAGTGGAATGCCCGACCCCTCAACAGCATCTTCCCAAGCAAAACCAAGGACACAGAAGACTGAACACGCCCTGTGCTCAGCGAGCACGGGGCCGTGCCCAAGAAGCAGCAGAAAAGACAAACCTTTAGAAGCTTCTATTGCCCACCACGGGGCCGTGCCCAGTGGACACGGGGGCGTGGTCAGAATCCTGCAGGCGCATTTATTGTAATTGCGAATTACAATTAATGAGGAAAGAGACAAGGATGGACACGGGGCCGTGCCCGAGCTTCTGTTCAGCCTATAAATAGGAGTGCTTGGAGACATTTCAACTCATCCCTTGGCACACCACCTCTCTCACACTTCACCCACCACCCACCACCACCATAACACCATCATCCACCACTATCATCCATTGTCCATCATAGAGTGTGTGAGTCGTCTCGGGATCCAAGATTGATCGTAAGAGTTCTTGACAATCAAAGGCCATGTTTGCCTAAGTCTCTTACATCACTTGGTGAAGACAAGTGTTTAGTGTAATACTTTTTATTTTTAATCTTTTGCACTTTTTAATTGGTTTTGTATTAAAGACTATAATTACTAGTTTCTTATGTTGAAGGTGATTCTTCCTTATCGTTTGTCCGTGGTGTCTTGGCATTATTTTACTGTCTATTTAAAATAAAAGATTTTCACCATTCATATCTCCACGGTCTATATGGAGGTATGTTGGCTACCTGGTCGGGGGTTAAGGGAACGGTTTGGTAAGAGTCTTGCCATTGTTCAGCGTTTAGAGATCCTGCAAGGGACCTGGGTCAAATTTAGTAGGACCTCCTTCAATACCCAAAGGTATTGGATGGCGGGGGTCCAAACTCTTTGATCCCCTCATAAGTTAAACTACTATTAAAACTTTAACCCAGCTATTTAGGACTGTATCCCTGCTGACTCAGACTACTTAGCTGAGGGTAACGTCGCCTTCAAAAGAGGGGCCTACCACATTATGCATTAATAACTTAATTAATTATCTTTCAATAATCCGACCCCTTTAGGATTGTATCCTTGCTGAATCAAACTACTGGGTTGAGGGTAACGTCGCTTTCAAAAGAGGGGCCTACTAAAATAATCAAAGGTTACACTAACACACGAGTCGGATCCTAGTGATTCATCTTGTCTATCTGTTTTTATTTTTATTTTTATTTTCAGCATTTTAGTTAGTTTTATTTTTTTAGTTTAAAAATCTTTTTCTAACATTTTGGTTTGATTAGACGTTGAGGATAAACCGGTACTAAAAGCTCTTGTGTCCTTGGATGACCTCGGTATCTTATCAACACTATACTACGTCCACGATGGGTGCACTCTCCCATATGTGTGTTTAGTGTTAGTAAATGTCGTGTTTTATAAATTTAAAACTTGGCTAAAAAGTGTAAAAGGGCTTAAAATACATACCTAAAATATAACACACTTCACGCACATCACATAGAATTGAATTTTTTTTGTCAGATTTACTCCATTATCTCTCAGCTGAGTTTGTATCCACAGAACTTGTGAACAACAAGTTGCTGCTGCTACATATTCTGATTTAGATGTTGATGTGGCTACATAGTTTTGCTTCTTACTTGACCAAGATACCAACTTTTCTCCCAGCATTTGACAGGCACCAGATGTGCTTTTCTATCAAGTTTACACCCTGCATGATCTGCATCTATGTATGCAATGAATTCTAAGTTTGTGTTCCTAGGATACCACAAACTATGATCTGATGTGCCTTTAAGATATTTAAAAACTCTTTTAACAACTTTCATGTGGGACTCTTTAGGATTACATTGATATTGTCACACCCCCAAAATCCACATGCGGAGTACCACCGCTTGGAGGCAAATAAGTATGTAATGTCATAACGTTCAATCATAGCATTCACGATCCTTGTCCACAACGACCTGCTCCTCCCTATGCAAGCTCCATAAGTACCTAAGGTCCTGCAAGGCATGCAGCAGAGAGTCAACAACTAGTTGAGCGAGTTCAAAGAAAATACGTTCGTAATAGCAAAACGTATGTTCATTTAGTGGGGGCTTCCCATGTACGTATGTACTACTAGTGGGGGGTTTCCCGTGATTATACTTATTACTAGTTTGGGCTTCCCATGCTTATCCTTACTAGACTATTGTAACCATGAGTGTTCTTCATAATCCGAGAACAGGAATACGTACAAGGTCACGTAGGTTTTACGTGAGTGCCCTTCCCCAAGGACAGTGGTACGCGTGGGATTTACGTAGGTTTTACGTAAGTGTCCTTCCGACCCGGAAGACAGTAGTAGGTATGAGTTTACGTAGGTTTTACGTAAGTGTCCTCCCGACCCGGGAGACAGTGGTAGATACTAGTTTACGTAGGTTTTACGTAAGTGTCCTGACTAACCTGAGGACGATGGTATATAGTCTAGCAATAGCGTAAGTACGAGTAATTATCCAATTCAAATCTTCCAACCCAATTCCCAACCCGGGAATCCCATGCCTTGGTTGTGTGAACTCACCTTGGTTTGCTCGGCAGATACACAGAAAGTTCAATTAAGCTATATGGTGATCAACCACGTCCTACCATGGTTACCATACAAGTTAGGTTCGTATTCAAGTATAGCACGTATGTCCTACACGTATTGTACACAAGTATAAACATGGCATGCACAAGTATTTGTAGCAGTTCAATAGAAATCACGTAACAAGTCCAAGTATCCGGCCCAATCAGTTGGGCTCGTACAGTGAAAGTCCAATAGTGTTCAAGTGTTCGCGGTCTCGAGTCGAGACTAACGATCTCGAGTTGTATTGGTTTCGGGGTCTCGAGTCGCAACAAGGAGGTCTCGGCTGGTGCATATATCACTCGAGACTAGGTGGTCTCGAGTCAGGTCTCGAGTCGCAACAGGACTCGCAATGCTGGTCTCGAGTTGTGCTGTTTTGTGTCGGTATGGTGGTCTCGAGTCGAGACAGTGGGTTCTCGACTCACAACCCGTGTCGTAACAAATTTCCTTGTTTGATGCTCATTATCTCCGTAACATTAGCAAACAGATTTGGCAGTTTCATAATCAGATCAAATCACAATTATTCAATCATTCAAACACGTTCATATCAATTCCAGAACAATCAATCAGTATCATATGAACATACAACCTACTCGTTCGACTATTGAACTCAAAGACTAGCATGTAACCCTAACCGATTCATCATACCAACCATGCATTCGGTTCTAGATCCTTATCATACAATTCTGATTTATGTGAACATAATCTAATATATAATTATGAGCCGGTTATAACATGAACAACAACATAATCAATCATGTTAACAGTAATTCTAGATCAACATGCAAAATTGTAAACACACATCAAAACATCATCAAACATGTCACCAAAGAATTCCAAACATTAACCGAAATAGAAGGTAGGATGAAAGGGTGGTCCGATTGAAGGAAAATGCTTCGGTTGAAGGGGGATGTTTGCCGTCGCGCTTGAGAGGAGAGAAAGATCTCCTAGGGTTTTGTGTGTGTGCTAATCTTTTGCAAGTTGTGAGAATGTTACTAACATTCTAAGTGTAAATCGGATAAGGGAGGGATGGGCCGAACCCAACTTGGGCTGCCCATTCGGTTCAGGCTAACTAAATTGTGCGGCCCAAACGGGCTTGTGTGCATTGTGCGATCGAGTGAGTCTTGTGCGGTTCGGTTCATGTAAACACATATACATTCACATAACATATCATGCATTAAATCAATTAATATAGTTCACATAAGCACGTAACGTTACACAAAAGTGGGTTCGAAATACGAGTTGTCACATTATCCCCAACTTAAAAGAAATTTCGTCCCGAAATTTGGCACTGAGGAAGCTAGATAAGTTGTATCTGTCACACCCCCAAAATCCACCTGCGGAGTATCACCGCCTGGGAGCGTGACATGACCAGGATTAAGCCACCAATCATATAGAACAATATATATAGTAAAAATAATTGCCATTAAACCAAACCAAATCCATGTGAAAGATGTTCCAAAACATAAGTAAGTTATCATTGTTTAGCGGAAGCGTATACATAAAACCCATCATAATGAAGTATCAATGTCATAAGTGTTTAACAAGACAATCACGATCCAAGCCCACAACGACCAGCTCCTCCCTGTGCAAGCTCCATGTATTCTAACGACCTGCAAGGCATGTAACAGAGGATCAACAACTAGTTGAGCGAGTTCACAGAAAGTAAATGCGTAATAGTAAGTTCGTTTATAACATGTGGCTCTACTGGGCTGATAGTACGTTCTATTGGTGGGGGCTTCCCATGTTGTATAACCACTAGACTATTCGTAACCATAAGTGTTCTACATATCCCGAGAACAGTAATACGTACAAGTTTACGTAGGTTTTACGTAAGTAATCCTTCACAACCGAGGATAGGGGTACGCGGGGGTTTACGTAGGTTTTACGTAAGTGCCTGACACAACCGAGGCAGTAGTGAGTATAAGTTCACGTAGGTTTTACGTGAGTGTCTTTCGCAACCTGAGGACAGTGAATAGCACAAGTATACGTAGGTTTTACGTATGTGTCCTGCACAACCGAGGACGATGGTATGGTAGTCTAGTAACAGTGTATGTACGAATCTAGTCAATCTCATTCCTTCAATCCCATTCCCAAGCCCTTGGGAATCCCATGCCTTAGTAAGGGTGTGAACTCACCTTGGTTTGCTCGGTATGCTAAAGTATATGCTCACAGTTAATCAATCAGGTCCTATAGTGCATGTATACTCAATCAGTTCATGTTCGTAATATCTTGCACACAAATCTAACGTCACATAGTGTGTTTGGCAGTTAATCATCATGCAGCATATAAGCAGTCAGTCAAATCCATGTAAATTCATGCTTGACAGGATTAACAGGCAGTTAACATACTTTACCAGATTAACACATTTAACAGGGTTACATGCATATCTTAATAGAGTTACCGTCTAACGGGATTAATAAACTAATAGAGTTTACTAAGTTAACAATGATAATAATGAACAGGTTCAATAAGCTAACAATGTTTCATGCTGAACAGTGTTACCAACACACTTAACGGGGTTAATAAGTTTAACGGATGTAATGGAGTTAACATGTTTAACTGAATTGTCAACTAACGGAGTTAATGCTAACAGAGTTACCTACTAACTGCAGAACATCAGCCGAACACCCTATTTGGCGAAGACACTAGTTGGCGAAATAACTAGGGTGACGAAATCCCAAAGTGATTTCGTCAAGTTTGGGTTTTCGTCGGGGTGGGGATTTCGCTGGGGTAGGGTTTTCATTCCACAACAACAGCTAAGCAAATGCTTAACTATCAATTACGTCTAGATCATCAAACAGATCATCAATCAATGGCTCATTCAAATCATACCAGAAGCTATAACATACACCCTTGATCAACAGGTTATCATCATGAAATCATTATTCAATATTAACAAGTTATTATGAATATACAGTAGTCGACGTATACTCGACATAGAACCATATTCCGCTATTTATCCACTATCATCACATCAATACAGTTACGAAATCAGCAATCCCAAATCAAAAGCAAGTCGCCAATTATCAAAGTCTAATCCTTATTTATGAGAGCAGTTGTAGTCATCATATCAAATCTTAAATGCACATGCAAGACAAGAACAAAGTGGCCGACAATTCATGAAGTAAAGCTTTATCTACTATGGCTGCATTTTCGATACAAAACACATGCATAATCAGCCATAACCTAATCGCATATATATTAAATCCGTGAACCAAATTACCTAACTGTTACTACATAAGATCAACAATTAATCACAAATGTATTTAATCTACTACCTGAACAAGGATCACACTAACCGAGATAGGAACTAATGGATTGATGGCACAAGAAGGTTCCGTAGGCTTGTAGTTGCCGTCACAGTTAGAGAAGTGCTCTAGGGTTTTGCGATCAAACTCTAATTGTATAGGTTGGAATTTAAAACATATAATAGAACATCACTGGGCCAAGGTCCATACCTGTTTCCGTTGACCTCCAAGTGTGGACGAAAACACTTGGTGTTTTCGTGGGGTGAAATGATTTCATGAGGGGGGTGTTTGGCATGATTCAATTGTATTGATTATGATTTCACCAACATATTAATAACACAAAGCATAATATTACCACATCAAAACATATAAACACACTCAACACCCATCAAGTATAATATACCGACTACAATACGTTTTAACATATTACAATGTGACAACTCGAATTTCCAAGATTTCTATTTCGCATTTATTGCACGTTCTTGTATTGTTTAGTTGATTATTTGCACAATTAATTGCTATGGAATTATATACGTTTGATGCAATGAATCGTATTGTGTGATTGTGCATGGTTGTTTGTTAATTGTGAAAGACTTGGTAAATATATGAACTTGGTGGTGAAACTATGAAATTGTTATGAGATGGTGTACATGTGTAACATATGATACTTAGGGAGGTAGAGGGTAATTAGTGAAATCCTAGAGATTCTTAACCCTAATCCCTTGTTCACTAATCATTTTCACAAAACCAAAGCACGTACTTGTATTCTCTAATCCTCTAACAATCATTATCACCATCATCATTGGCACAAGACATTCAACACTTTTGATTCCTCTCTTTCTCTAGAATCGTTCAAGGTAATGGTTTAATACTTGTAAACCCTAATTGATAATCTGATTGTATCAATTCTTGATTCTTGGTTTTTGTAATTTTTGTAAACCCTAGTTTTCATATATGATGTTCTGTAATTACCGAATTGAATCTTGATTATTGTGTTATGATGATTAGTTGTGAAATTGTTGGTTTGTTGACAATATATGCTTGATACGATGAAGATGTTAACTGTTGAATTGTCTTCCATTATGAGATTAGGGTTCAAGATCGTATGAATGTGCTGTTACGTTACGTATATTATGTTTTCTGTGCAACTAGGGTTTGCTTTAAGTTTTGTTGATTGGTCCGACCTTTAACAATAATACATGGTCCGAGTTTAATTTCCACATGTTGTCCGATCTTTGTGACATAATGTAGTAGGTCCGAGTTTTGTGTTAAACACATAGGGTCCGAATTTTCTTAATGAATGTTATATAGACCGAGTTTTATGAACATTACATTAGGCCCGAGTTTTAAAGGAAGTAAAGGGTCCGAGCTTCCTCATACACATGTATGTCCGAGTTCCTTTCATCATGATTGTCCGAGTTTTGTGAGGTTCACCAAGTGTCCGAGTTTTCACACTTATCACACATGTCCGACTTTTATATGGGGCTCACTTGTCCGAGTTTTTAAAGAGGAGCCATGTCCGAGCTTTGTGAGACTCCCCTTTGTCCGACTTTTATGTATATGGTAGCATACCCGACTTTTTGTTTGTAACAATACACTTTGTCCGAGTTTGACATCATAGTTGTTGTCCGAATTCTTTAATCACATGATCACTTGTCCGAGTTTAACCCCCACCCCCCCAATCCGAACTTTAGTGGACACTTGATGTCCGAATTCTTATATATATAATATATATATCATTAAGGGTGCGGGTTTTATTAAGGTGTAGGGCCCGAATCTTTATGTGTTGTGTATATTGACAGAAATTATGATATAAGCAGGATGGCCGAGTTTTACTGATGATACATGATCCAAATTCTGATTGAAAAGTCTGAATTACTTGTGGTGCTGAGCCAAAAACTCTGTATAATGAACGCCACACATGTTACTGCATGATACGATATTATATGTTGCTACATCTTGTGCATATTGCTATATGTTCTGTGCAAATCATGTCTTGACAGTCTGTAATCAGTTACCACACACAGTTGATTGAACACCAAGAGGTTGTCAACCCTAATTGAACGTAAAATACTTACATCGTATCATGTGCAATGCATCCTAGGTCGTGTGTAACGGACTTAGACATCTAATTAACCCTAGAAGCAATAACATACCGAGCAAACCAAGGTGAGTTCACACCCTTACTAAGGCATGGGATTCCCAGGGTTGGGAATGGGATTGAAGGAATAAGGTTAAATAGATTCATACTGACACTACCACTAGACTACCATACCAGCGTCCTCGGTTGTGCAGGACACATACGTAAACCTACGTATGCTTATACTACTTACTGTCCTCGGTTGTGCAGGACACATACGTAAACCTACGTATGCTTATACTACTTACTGTCCTCGGTTGTGCAGGACACATACGTAAACCTTTGGATGCTTATACTACTTACTGTCCTCGGTTGTGCAGGACACATGTGTAAAGCTCACATATGCATATGCTTCTTACTGTCCTCGTTTGTGCAGGACCCCTACGTAAAATCTACGTATACTTATACTTACTACTATCCTCGGTTGTGAAGGATACTCACGTAAAACCTACGTGTATTTATACTTACTACTATCCTCGGTTGTGAAGGATACTTACGTAAACCTACGTAAAGCTTGTACGTACTACTGTTCTCGGTTGTGAAGAACACTTATGGTTACGAATAGTCTAGTGGTTATACAACATGGGAAGCCCCCACCAATAGAACATACTATCGGCCCAGTAGAGCCACATGCTACAAACAAACTTACTATTACACATTTACTATCTGTGAACTCGCTCAACTAGTTGTTGATCCTCTGTTACATGCCTTGCAGGTCGTTAGATACATGGAGCTTGCACAGGGAGGAGCTGGTCGTTGTGGGCTTGGATCGTGATTGTCTTGAATAAACACTTATGACATTTCATACTTATTTAAGTGGGATTTTATTTATACGCTTCCGCTATACAGTGATAACACACTTATGTTTGAACACCTTTCATATTGGTGGTTGAATGGCATTTATTTTTATATATTAATTACATGTTCAATATGATTGGTGGCTTGATCCTGGTCAGTCACGCTCCCAAGCGGTGATACTCCGCAGGTGGATTTTGGGGGTGTGACAGATTGGTATCAGAGCCATTGGTTATAGAGAACTTGGTTTTAATAAGGGGAAAACGTTTTTATTAAAACCAGACTATAGCCAGTACAATGCTCTCAACGATCCACAACGACGCTTCGCTCCACGTGCAAGACTCAACATCCTAGATAATAAGGTTTATGTTTATTACCTGCTTGCTAGAACTGCATAGAACTTTGCTCGTGGTATGCTTAGATTACATTACTCACTACTTGTTATTGCTTGGGAACACCTACGTGCTTACACTCTTCTGTCATCGCACTACTCGCGAACCCCTCTCACTTACATTACATTTGCTATGAAGATCATGTCTAGACGTGTTAACATGACTCAAGCCCAGTTGACGGCTCTCATTCACGAACAAGTTGCTGCGGCGCTTGCAGCCGCACGAGCAGGAGGTATAACCTGCTATTCCAAACCTATCCTAGGATGTTAGATCCTACTCTCGTGACCCAAATCTCGCGCTTAACCTTGACCTATCTTTCTCGCGCAACAGGTCAGAACGCACAGCAACCTGCCTGCACATTCAAGAACTTCATGGACTGTCGACCAAGCACGTTCAGTGGCACGGAAGGAGCAGTGGGACTACTCCATTGGTTTGAGAGGCTCGAGTCAGTACTCGAAATGTGTGAATGCCCTGAGGCACGCCGGGTGAAGTACGCCACTGGCACTCTCGAAGGAATATCGCTAACTTGGTGGAACGCGCAAGTACAGATCCTAGGGTTGGCAGCTGCTAACGCCACACCTTGGGAAGATTTCAAGGAACTGATCAAACGAGAATACTGCACACGCGATGACATCCACAAGTTGGAAGTGGAGCTTTATCATTTGAAGATGACGGGGTCAGAGATTGAAGCTTATACGAAACGGTCGAACGAACTGGCCATCTTGTGTCCAACCATGGTGGACCCTCCAAGCAAGCGTATCGAATTGTACCTCAAGGGTCTAGCCTCAGAGATTCAGAGCCATGCTACATCGGCTAACCTCGACAATATCCAAGACATTCAGCGTCTTGCTCATCGCCTCACAGATCAGGCAGTGGAACAGAACAAGCTGCCTAGACGCATTGGTGCTACTACTACTACTTCTGCTATTCCCAGTGACAACAAGAGAAGGTGGGATGGAACCTTCAGCAAGGGTTCAACTTCAGTTCAGTCTCAGGCACGGCAGCGAAAGATTGATGACTATCAGAGCACTGGTCAGCAATCTTCTGGTAGTCAAGGGTTGTAACCCCGTCTTAGTTGGTCAGACATTCTCCATCAACCTCATTCCCTAGTCTTGGATAGTTTCGACATCGTCATTGGGATGGATTGGTTATCCCAAAAGCAAGCGGAGATCCTATGCAAAGAGAAGATTGTTTGTATTCCCCGTTCTGGTCAAGAACCTCTCGAAGTTCAAGGCGACAAGAGTGGTGCTGTAGTGGGCATCATCACCTTCCTTAAGGCCCAGAAGTGTTTGCGAAAAGGGCCACACTGCAATGTTAGCACTTGTTACTGACGCATCATTGAGAGAGAAAAGAATAGAGGATATTCCAGTTGTACGCGAATTTCCTCAAGTGTTCCCTGAAGATTTACCAGGTCTACCGTCTCATCGTCAAGTCGAGTTTCAAGTCGAGCTAGCTCCAGGAGCAGCACCTATAGCTCGCGCACCGTATCGTTTAGCTCCAACTGAACTGGAGGAACTGTCAAACCAACTACAAGAGCTCTTGGATAAGGGCTTCATTCGTCCAAGCTCTTCGCCTTGGGGAGCTCCAGTATTATTCGTGAAAAAGAAGGATGGCACTTTCAGGATGTGCATAGACTACCGCGAACAGAACAAGGTCACAGTGAAGAACCGTTATCCTCTTCCACGCATTGACGACTTATTCGACCAGTTGCAAGGGTCGAGTTACTACTCCAAGAATCGATTTAAGGTCAGGGTATCATCAGCTGAGAGTCCGGGATGAGGACGTCTCCAAGATAGCATTCAGAACTCGCTACGGTCACTACGAGTTTCTAGTCATGCCTTTCGGGCTTACGAACGCGCCTGCAGTTTTCATGGATCTTATGAACAGGGTGTGCAAACCCTATCTTGACAAGTTCGTCATTGTCTTCATCGATGACATTCTGATCTACTCCAAGAGTTAGGAGGAACACGAGCAGCATTTACGTCTTATCTTGGCACTTCTTCGAAAGGAACAACTGTACAAAGTACTCGTAATCATGTGTAAGTGAGTAAATAAACCTTTGTATTTATCAAAAATTCTGGTATGTAGCAATAAGGAAAAAGAGATCACCAATGGTTTGCAAGGCCATTGATATGTGTGAAGTGCAAGTAGGAAGACTCAAACCTAGCAGATTTTGCGTTGGGCACAAAGTCACCCCGAGGTCCGTTCTGCTGGGCCTGGGGCTGGGCTCGCTACACCCAGATAGATCTACCGCTACTGTCCCTCGGTCCTACAATGAGGATTAATGGCCTCAAGTTGCGCCTACCCACTCACATGATCTAAGTAGTAACCCTCCTTACGCTAATCATACCATGTATAAAGTACTCGTAATCATAGTAACATGTATTTCACCCCCGCAGTTTAGAAAACTGAAAACAGTTAAGAGAAAAGGGGGACATGAACTCACAGTCAGTGCGTCTCTACCAAGTACTCCAAATCAGTCAGCTGTGCAACGACCTACATGTGCTAATTCTATTAGTCGGACGGCCGTGCCTTAGCTCTATAGTTTAAGTTTTTGGGAAATAGTTAGACAACTATTCCGTGTTTACTTTTCGTATATACTTGGTAGTTAATCTCCTTCCCAAGGATGGGGGATTTAATACATGTGCGTTCGAATTATATCATTAAGTCTCACTTAATATATTTTTATTTCCAGTTCCAAAATATAAATATTTTTCTCAAAAATATTATATTTCCATTTCACATAATTTTCCCAAAAAATAATACGTCGATAAAATACGCGTTCATGAATATTTCCGTATAATGCGTAAGTTACGTTTTATCATTCGTGTGGTAATAGTAATTACCGGTGTAACTTATATGTTTATCGTGAAAGCGTTCGTATTATTTTGGATCTGTCAACGTTCGTAAATATTATTTTTACTCTAAAAATGATATTTATGTATTTTCACAAAATAATCATAAACAGTGTTGTGAAAAATTATATTTACCAAATATATATTTATCACGTTTAATTTTGTGAAAATCCCACCTCCGAATATTTGTAAATAAAGTCATGGCGAAATATGTTTTGAAAACATATCAAAAATAATTCTAACACTTGTAAATAATTCTAAGTGTTATGTTTTTAGAAAAATTTCGCCAGAGTTTCCCCTGTAACTGGAGGTGGCCACGCTTTCAAGCGTATCATTTTCTTTTACAAAATCACTTCAACACTTCTTTAATCAATCAATCAATTTCCGACACATCAAACTAGTCGACAAGCATGTAAATCGCATAATCACATGAACTCGTGGTTTTTCCGAAAACTATAGTGTAGATCCCGTTATATTTTGTGGATCTTTGTATAAAGTAACTTAATCTTGTAAAAACCTCGTTTTTAGAATAAATCCATCTTTACAACTTCCCGTCATCTTTCACAAAGATTGTTATTTTGTCGGATCTTTCATTTCACAAGTGTTTATACGCTTGTGGTTTGTAAAATCACACTTGTTAGTGTGTTATCCGACTTTTAGAAAACATGATTTTCTCGACACTTGGTCCTTTGAAAATACCACTTGCAGATACGTAGATCTGCTAGTTTTAAACACTATTTTACAAGTAAAAATACTTTTACACAAGTTCATGTTTCTCGTGTGGTAGAGTTTCACCTTTTAACCCTTGTACCGTCCGAAACAAGCTTATGTCAAGATCCATGATCTTAACCAAACCGGGTCAAATGGTGATCCGAGCTACCACAACGTAGATCGGGCCTAAATAATCACAACTTACAAATACTACAACTTTTACACAATTATTAAGCTTTTAACCAACAAGATTCATGTATTTAGTAGACTTTAAAGATTCAAAATGCAAGTTTCCGAGTTTTAACCGTTACAAATCTTATTAACCACCTTAGATTAGTTCGAGAGGGTGTTTTAAGTGTTATACCTCTAGCTCGAGGCTAGGGAAGAATCTATGCGAAGAAGTGGTGGATAAAAGCAAGATAACGAGGTCCTTCGCCTTCCGTTAGCTCCAAGACTCCTTATGCGTGACCCGAAAGACTTGTGTAACCTTGGAATGAATGGATCAAGAGCCGAAAATGGGTGGGTGCCAAGGGGGGTGTTCGGCCGTAGCTATGTAGAGAGGGAAAGAGAGAGTTTTGTGGTGATGAATTGTGTGAATGAACTCTCATGCAATCACAAGGTATTTATAGACAAAAGCAAGTCCCTTAATCCTTTGGTTACTATGTCTTCAAGATATTAGGCAACAAACAATTAAATAATCAAGATGTGTACCATGGTGTTTCCCCCTAGTTGGGGCCGGTTACATGAGGGGGGGGGTCTAGTTCGATTCCAACAAGTTTAGTTGGATTAAAGTTTAGTTAAGTAGGTTAGATTTAGGGGTTAACTCGGTTAGTGGTGTGATGTGTTCTATAGCGGGTGTTAGGGTATTCAGGGACCCTAACTGGCTCAGAAAAAGACCAATATTGTTAATGTCAATATTTTCATGTTCTAGGTATAGTCCGGTTGTTCGGTTGGATAGTAATCCGTTAAAGTGCTTAAATAAGCTTTAAAGTGTCGTTAATAATATTTTTAGTGACACAACTTATTTCTCAAAGTGTCAGGAATATTTTCCTCATGTTTTGGCACTTTATTAGTTAGCCAGAAGCTAGTATGTTAATAAAAGTGCTGTGGCTTGTGCTTAGAGTACGTTTTAGGCACATCCAGTCATTATATCTTATTCCTAGAGACGCAGTTCTACAACCCTTGTATCCCTACACTCACTATGGGTGCAGTAAAATATTTCTGGCTCATACAGGCCTTAGAGGCAGTGTCTGCCTGATGCTGGCTTTGTCAGCACGTTCAATAGGTTATCCGTTCGAATGCTACTGTGCTTTTGTGCATCATGTTTGTCACTAGAGTACAGCATGTAAATAATGTAGTGACAGTATGTAAAGTATGATGCATGAATATACAAGTACTAGAAATCAAGTAGCAGTTCATCAGCAATTTCAGTTAAGCACAGTAATTAAGCAGCAATTAATTATTAATTAAATCGTACGGATACCTGGTTTAGTGAGGGTTGTCACATTCTCCCCCCGTTACTAAAATTTCGTCCCGAAATTTTAAGTTCTGCTTGTAGAAGCAGGGTTCTCAGGAAATAGGTGGGGGTATTTCTCTTTCATTCGGTCCTCACGCTCCCAGGTGAATTCAGGACCATGTCTAGCATTCCAACGAACTTTGACGAGCTTGACACTGCTCCGGCGGGTCTTGTTTACTTTCCAATCCGTGACCTCAACAGGTTCTTCAATGAAATGGAGCGTGTCGTCAACATGAATTTCATCGGTAGGAATGACAACGGTATCTTGTGTTGGACTTCTCTTCAGATTGGATACATGAAATGTATCGTGAACACCATTCAGTTCGGCAGGTAGGTCCAACTTGTATGCTACTAACCCGATTCTTTCCAAGATCTTGAACGGTCCAATATACCTTGGATTCAACTTCCCACGCTTCCCAAAGCGTGCCACACCCTTACAGGGTGATACCTTCAACAAAACCATATCACCAACCTCGAACTCTAGGGGTTTCCTGCTTCGATCCGCGTAGGCTTTCTGCCGGTCACGAGCCGCACTGATGCGATCTCGTATCTGTGCGATCTTATCTGTGGTTTCTTGTACCATGTCAGGACCAACCAACTGTCTATCACCTGCGTCAGACCAACAGAGCGGTGATCTGCATTTGCGCCCATATAAAGCTTCGAATGGCGCGGCACCAATACTAGTGTGGTAGCTATTGTTGTATGAAAACTCAACCAGAGGCAAATGTTTATCCCAGCTACCGCCTAAATCCATAACACACGCTCTCAGCATGTCCTCCAACGTCTGAATCGTCTGCTCACTTTGGCCGTCGGTCTGCGGGTGAAAAGCAGTGCTCAGATTCAACTTTGAGCCAAAAGCTTCCTGGAAGGATTGCCATATCCTCGATACGAACCTTCCGTCTCTATCGGAGATGATCGAGAGAGGTACTCCATGGCGTGTAACAATCTCTCTCATGTAAATTTCGGCCGGTTTGCTCGTATTATCCTTCTCTCGGATAGGTAGGAAGTGTGCTGACTTCGTTAAGCGGTCCACTATTACCCAAATAGTGTCATGGCCTCTTGGCGTTCTTGGCAATTTCGTAACAAAATCCGTGGAGATTTGTTCCCACTTCCATTTGGGAATCTCTGGTTGTTGCAGAAGTCCCGAAGGCTTCTGGTATTCTGCCTTAACCTTGGCGCATGTTAAACATTTGCTCACATAAATAGCAACATCGCCTTTCATCCTAGGCCACCAATAGTAATCTTTAAGATCCTGGTACATCTTATCCGCTCCAGGATGGATAGAGTACCGCGACTTGTGAGCTTCATCGAAAATAACCTTCCTTAAACCACCAAACAGAGGAACCCAAATCCTTTTCTCAAAACACAACGTTCCTTCCCTGTTTGGTACCAATAACTTCTCCATCCCACGGAGATACTCTTCTTCAAGGTTTCTTTCTTTGAGAGCTTCCTTCTGCGCGGCACGAATGCGCAGAGGAAAGTCGGTTCGAATAACCATCTCCAAAGCCCTAACCCTTATGGGCTTGATCCTCTCTTTTCGACTTAGGGCATCGGCGACCACATTCGCCTTCCCTAGATGATACTTAATCTCGCAGTCGTAGTCATTCAACAGTTCTACCCATCGTCTTTGCCTCATATACAACTCCTTCTGGTTGAATATATGTTGGAGGCTCTTGTGATCTGTGAAGATTGTACACTTCGTACCATAAAGGTAGTGTCTCCAGATCTTTAAAGCAAAAACCACTGCGCCGAGTTCCAAATCATGTGTCGTATAGTTCTTTTCATGTACCTTCAGCTGGCGTGACGCGTAGGCAATAACCTTTTGGCGTTGCATCAACTCACAGCCCAATCCTTGGCGCGATGCGTCACAGTATACCACAAAATCATCTGTACCTTCCGGTAGGGCTAAAATTGGCGTGTTGCAAAGCTTATCTTTCAATATCTGAAATGCTTCCTCCTGTTTGATTCCCCAATCAAACTTCTTATCCTTCTGCGTGAGGAGCGTCAATGGTTGAGCGATCTTTGAAAATTTCTCGATGAACCTTCGATAATAGCCAGCCAAACCCAAGAATTGCCGAATCTCGGTTGGCGTCTTTGGCATTTCCCAATCTTTGATCGCCTCGATCTTGGTTGGATCCACGTGGATTCCATCTCCGTTTACCACGTGCCCAAGGAATTGCACTTCTCGTAGCCAAAACTCGCACTTAGAGAATTTGGCATACAACTGTTCTTTCTTTAGCAGCTCCAGAATGGCTCTTAAATGCTGCTCGTGCTCAGCCTTAGTCTTTGAATAAATAAAAATATCATCGATGAACACAATCACGAACTTATCCAAGTACGGCTTACAAACTCGATTCATCAAATCCATGAACACTGCAGGTGCGTTTGTCAAACCAAACGGCATAACGAGAAACTCGTAGTGTCCATATCGAGTTCTGAAGGCTGTCTTTGGGATACTCTCCTCCTGTATCCGTAGCTGATGGTATCCAGATCGAAGATCGATCTTTGAATAAAAGCTTGAACCTTGTAGTTGGTCAAACAGATCATCGATTCTTGGCAGAGGATACCTATTCTTGATCGTCAGCTTGTTCAACTCTCTGTAGTCAATACACATACGGAAACTACCGTCCTTCTTCTTGACAAACAAAATTGGAGCTCCCCAAGGCAAGAAGCTCGGTCGGATAAATCCCTTGTCTAACAACTCTTGAAGTTGCGTCGACAATTCTTGCATCTCAGACGGAGCAAGTCTGTAGGGTGCCTTAGCCACAGGCGCGGCGCCTGGAACTAGGTCAATGCGAAACTCCACTTGCCTTTGTGGCGGCAAGCCAGGCAAATCCTCTGGGAAGACTTCTGGGTATTCCCTCACGACTGGGATGTCTTCGATCTTTGGCTCAGCAGCCTTCTTATCTACAATGTGTGCCAGAAAGGCAGCACATCCCTTCTGCAAACACTTTCTTTCCTTCAGGCAGCTAATAATCCTCAACGGCGTCTCACGCTTCTCTCCGTGAACAACAATGGTCTCACCATCATCGGTCGGGATACGAACGACCTTCTCATGACAAACTATCTCGGCCTTGTTACTCGATAACCAATCCATCCCTACTACCACGTCGAAGCTTCCCAACTGGACTGGTAGTAGATCTAGAGCGAACTCACGCTCTCCCAATTCGATTACGCAACCTCGAATCACCTCATTAGCTTCTACTAACTTCCCATTCGCCAATTCAATCGAGTACGGAATATCTAACTTACTAGCGGCTAAACCAAGCATATTCTTAAATTCTAACGACACGAAGCTATAATCGGCGCCAGTATCAAATAAAACGGATGCATAGCGTTGGTTTACAGGGAACGTACTAGTGACAACATTGGGATCCTGGCGCGCTTCCCTCGCTTCTATGTTGAAAACCCTTCCGCGGGCTTGGTTCAACTCCGGGCAATTTCTCTTGTAATGCCCAATATCACCGCAGTTGAAACATCCGGGCCTCTGCCCGTTTCCACCATCGTCTCCAGCTTGATTGTTTCTCTGATTACGATTCATGGCGCCCGCTTGGTTTGCGTTATTGGCTCTATTTCCATCACCTCCGTTGTTCCCTTGGGAATGATTTCCATTACCACCACGATTATTTCTATTCCCAAATCCTCCTTGGCCTCCCCGGCCAGCACTAGCCCAACAAGAATCCTTCGAATGGCCAGTCTTTCCACAAGCTTCACATACTTTTAGCCCGCAACGACCAGAGTGATGTCGTTGGCATGAGTTGCACTTGGGATGTGTACCCATATATCCCTTACCTTTCCTTCTACCACCAGTTGTATCCTTAGCTGGCGCGTTCTGCTCTCCTTTCTTAACCACCACCCCGGTGCCCTGCTTGAAGTTTGAAAACTTCCGTTTGTTCCCTCCAGATGACTCCACATGAGTCTCCTTCTTCTTAGGCTCCACTTCATCAAACTTGTTCAAACGAATTGCCTCCTCTGTAAGAGCCACGCTCAAATCGATGGCTTCAGTGATAGTCGCAGGTTTGGAGGAGGTCATCATGCTTATGATTTGAGGAGCTAATCCCCAAATGAAGCGTTCAATTCTCTTGAACTCAGGAGTGACCATGTAAGGTACCACATGCGACAAGTCGTGGAATCTCTGAACATACTCCGCTATCTTAGGTCCTTCCATTTTTCAGATGCCAGAACTCGGTCTCCAATCTCTGGATTTCAGCGCGGGAATAGTACTTCTTGCGCATGAGTTCCTTCAATTCGGTCCATGTCAGCGCATAAGCAGCAGCTTCGCCAAGTGTCTGTACTTGCAAGTTCCACCAGGATAGGGCTCCATCCAAAAATAGCCCAGAGATATAAGTGACTTGCTGATCCAATGCGCATTTGCTCATGCGAAGAACGGATTCTGTTTTCTCAGCCCAACGGACAAAAGCGACGGCACCTCTGGTGCCATCAAAGTTTACGGGCTTGCAGTCCAAGAACTGTTTGTAGGTGCACCCATGAGGTGGATTGTTGTTGTTGCCAGTGTTGCCAGAGTTTCTTCCACTCATTCCTCCTTGAGAGGCAGCATATTGAGCAATAGCAGCAGCAATGACTTGCTGTAGTTCGGCCTGTGTCGTAGGCATTTGCTGTTGTTGACGTCTTGGCGGCATCTTCTAAAGACGTGTTTACGTCGGTCAGGCCATAGTAAAGCGTACGTATATAGTAATAGTAATAGCACATAACATCTCATGTTATCAATACTTCACAAATACTAATCACACAACATCCCATGTCACAAATATTATACACACAACATCCCATGTCATAAAAATATACACACAACATCCCATGTCATAATAATGTAAATAAGCAATCAAGCGAATCAAATATGATGAGAATACTGCGATTGATATATATATCGAGACCACAACGTAAGTGTATCAGTACATCACTGTGTTATACAATCATCAATCAACTAGGGGCTACATTACCCCTGTCCAAAAGCTATATCAAATCAGTGTCAAATACATCAAATACATCAAGTATGTGTCAAAAGTCAGTATCATCATGTAGTCTCCAAAATGCTATGCAACCAAAAGCAATCGCGGTCCTCTCACCAACGTCTACACAAGCAGTACTGATGAGCTTTATACAGATGGCGGTGGAGGAGGGGGAAAGTAAGTGTAAAGCAAGCGACGTAACTGGAGCCAGTCCTCCTCCATAGCTCGCTGAGTACGGATGACAGAAGCAACCTGCTGCTCTAGTGTAAAGAGGCGAGCAGCATAATCTGGGGGTAATGATCGACATGGCTGAAGAGGAGAGTGTATCTGACCATGGCATGAACATGGTGGCAGCTGAGCTCTCTCAAGCTCCTGGAGACGCTGCGTATGTGACTCGTGCTGATAAACGAAGGACATCAAAACGTCCTCTATAGTGTGTCCCACATGAAATGGATGGTAAGGATCAGTAGGTGGCATGACTGGTGGTGTCGACCAAAGCAAAGGCTCACTGGTGGGGTCAAACGGTGCCACATGAAACGGTGAAGTAGAGGGTGGAACAGATGACATCTGGGGCATGAAGGGGCTAGACATCGGTACGTGCCCAAAAGGATGGGCTGAAGAACCCTCTCCAGGCCTCGCTGGAGGTACAAACTGAGGAACCTGAAAAGTGAAATCAACATGTCGTGTAACAGGGATCTGAGGGGGCAAAGATGGAACATCCTCATCAGCAGGTATCCAACCGTGCTGTGCATGCTCATCCGGTGGATCCATGTGGTCTGCAAACAGTGCGTGCTCAGGCTCAAGTGGAATGGGATCAAATGGGGGAGCAACGACGGGGTGAACCGGTGCAACGTGATCAATAGGATGGTCAACTGGTATATCAGCAACAAAAGGTGGAGGAACAACAGGATCGACAGCAACAACATGATCATCCTCCAGATGATCATCGACAGGCGGGTCAGCTAGAACAGGCTCAACTGGGATGCCAGCATGTACGGGGTCATGCTCGGGCATAGGGTCTAGAGCAGCTGCCTGCTCAGGAGCCAAGGCAGGCTCATGGTCATCAAAAGCCATCTCGAAATCAAACTCGGGATCAATAGGATCGACTGGATCAGCGGGATCCTCCATGGGCTGGTCCATCGGGATAAACTCAATATCATGATCCGGGTCGAATCCCGGAGGAAAGATGGGATCAGAATCCTCTATGTCATCATGGTCAAATGCGAAGCTAGGAATAGGTGCGGCAGAGGATGCCTGGTCAGGATCCGAATCGTGTGCAAAGTGCTGTGCGCTCACCTTGTGAGAAGGTGCGGATGCCACAGACTCAAAGGAGTCTGGGACCGGTGAATGTGCGGGTGAGTCCTCGGCAGGGGCATCAGCGATCATCAGAAGATCACCAGTAGGAAGTAGGGCGGCGTCCGGGATCTCATCCTCGATAGGCTCATCCTCAAACAGGTCAATGTCGTCGTCAGCCTCGGCGTCCAGAAGTAAGTCATATGCTGGATAGACGGCTAAAGGTATAGGAGCCGGAATCACTACTAGAGGTAGGTACTCAGCGGGAGGGCCATCTGCAGGCTCATCAGCACCCTCGGGTAGTGCGAAGGGCTGGAAATCGTCATCGTCCGTGCTGGTAAAATCAGATGTATACACCTCATGCTCCGAAGATGGGAGGTCATCAGATACGATAGGTCTGGGTCCGGTGGTGTCCGAGTCACCAGTACCGGCTGAGTCCATGAGTCTGTAACATAGACACAAGTATGCACAAATAATCAGTCATACAATCAAATAATCACATAAGTTACCAAGTAAGATATCACATAATTCTCCTAGTCCCACTAGCCTCCCAGACTGCTCTTCCTAGTCCCACTAGCCAATTCTCCCAGCCTCCCAGACTGACTCCCTAGTCCCACTAGCCAATTCTCCCAGCCTCCCAGACTGACTCCCTAATCCCACTAGCCAATTCTCCCAGCCTCCCAGACTGACTCCCTAGTCCCACTAGACAACTACCTCGATCTATTAGATCGAGCCTCGGCCTCCCAGACCGAGCCTCAGCCTCCCAGACTGAGCCTAAAAATAATAAATAAAATGTGCTCAACATTTGTTTGTAAAAAGGTTTTGGATCTGGACTTAAGTGGTATGCAGTAAAAATGTTTTCGTGAGAGCCCTAGTGATCATAGTCTAGACTCGAGAAGGAATCCTAGTTCGCTATGATCAGAGCTCTGATACCAAGCTGTCACACCCTGGCTTTGCGGAAGCGTGGTTAATTTGGTGTGACTTCTTAATACCATAGCTTAATCATACCAAAGCTATATGAATTAAAAACATGCAAGGATCATCCATTAAGTTAAAACCGAAAATACCATAACAATGTTTTAACGGGAAACACCCTAACCACCATAATCTTGTTCAACAAACATTACAACTTAAACATAACATAAACACAGTTTAAGGACTGTGACTTGTCCAGGAAAGAGTCACATTCCCTAAACCCCGGATGATCTTGGAAACTAGTGCAGCGGGAAAACGTGCCATACCGTGCCAGATCTTTTAATTCCCTGAAATACATGTAAGTTGAAAAATCAACAATAATGTTGAGCGAGTTCATGTGTAAGTGAGTAAATAAACCTTTGTATTTATCAAAAATCCTGGTATGTAGCAATAAGGAAAAAGAGATCACCAATGGTTTGCAAGGCCATTGATATGTGTGAAGTGCAAGTAGGAAGACTCAAACCTAGCAGATTTTGCGTTGGGCACAAAGTCACCCCGAGGTCCGTTCTGCTGGGCCTGGGGCTGGGCTCGCTACACCCAGATAGATCTACCGCTACTGTCCCTCGGTCCTACAATGAGGATTAATGGCCTCAAGTTGCGCCTACCCACTCACATGATCTAAGTAGTAACCCTCCTTACGCTAATCATACCATGTATAAAGTACTCGTAATCATAGTAACATGTATTTCACCCCCGCAGTTTAGAAAACTGAAAACAGTTAAGAGAAAAGGGGGACATGAACTCACAGTCAGTGCGTCTCTACCAAGTACTCCAAATCAGTCAGCTGTGCAACGACCTACATGTGCTAATTCTATTAGTCGGACGGCCGTGCCTTAGCTCTATAGTTTAAGTTTTTGGGAAATAGTTAGACAACTATTCCGTGTTTACTTTTCGTATATACTTGGTAGTTAATCTCCTTCCCAAGGATGGGGGATTTAATACATGTGCGTTCGAATTATATCATTAAGTCTCACTTAATATATTTTTATTTCCAGTTCCAAAATATAAATATTTTTCTCAAAAATATTATATTTCCATTTCACATAATTTTCCCAAAAAATAATACGTCGATAAAATACGCGTTCATGAATATTTCCGTATAATGCGTAAGTTACGTTTTATCATTCGTGTGGTAATAGTAATTACCGGTGTAACTTATATGTTTATCGTGAAAGCGTTCGTATTATTTTGGATCTGTCAACGTTCGTAAATATTATTTTTACTCTAAAAATGATATTTATGTATTTTCACAAAATAATCATAAACAGTGTTGTGAAAAATTATATTTACCAAATATATATTTATCACGTTTAATTTTGTGAAAATCCCACCTCCGAATATTTGTAAATAAAGTCATGGCGAAATATGTTTTGAAAACATATCAAAAATAATTCTAACACTTGTAAATAATTCTAAGTGTTATGTTTTTAGAAAAATTTCGCCAGAGTTTCCCCTGTAACTGGAGGTGGCCACGCTTTCAAGCGTATCATTTTCTTTTACAAAATCACTTCAACACTTCTTTAATCAATCAATCAATTTCCGACACATCAAACTAGTCGACAAGCATGTAAATCGCATAATCACATGAACTTGTGGTTTTTCCGAAAACTATAGTGTAGATCCCGTTATATTTTGTGGATCTTTGTATAAAGTAACTTAATCTTGTAAAAACCTCGTTTTTAGAATAAATCCATCTTTACAACTTCCCGTCATCTTTCACAAAGATTGTTATTTTGTCGGATCTTTCATTTCACAAGTGTTTATACGCTTGTGGTTTGTAAAATCACACTTGTTAGTGTGTTATCCGACTTTTAGAAAACATGATTTTCTCGACACTTGGTCCTTTGAAAATACCACTTGCAGATACGTAGATCTGCTAGTTTTAAACACTATTTTACAAGTAAAAATACTTTTACACAAGTTCATGTTTCTCGTGTGGTAGAGTTTCACCTTTTAACCCTTGTACCGTCCGAAACAAGCTTATGTCAAGATCCATGATCTTAACCAAACCGGGTCAAACGGTGATCCGAGCTACCACAACGTAGATCGGGCCTAAATAATCACAACTTACAAATACTACAACTTTTACACAATTATTAAGCTTTTAACCAACAAGATTCATGTATTTAGTAGACTTTAAAGATTCAAAATGCAAGTTTCCGAGTTTTAACCGTTACAAATCTTATTAACCACCTTAGATTAGTTCGAGAGGGTGTTTTAAGTGTTATACCTCTAGCTCGAGGCTAGGGAAGAATCTATGCGAAGAAGTGGTGGATAAAAGCAAGATAACGAGGTCCTTCGCCTTCCGTTAGCTCCAAGACTCCTTATGCGTGACCCGAAAGACTTGTGTAACCTTGGAATGAATGGATCAAGAGCCGAAAATGGGTGGGTGCCAAGGGGGGTGTTCGGCCGTAGCTATGTAGAGAGGGAAAGAGAGAGTTTTGTGGTGATGAATTGTGTGAATGAACTCTCATGCAATCACAAGGTATTTATAGACAAAAGCAAGTCCCTTAATCCTTTGGTTACTATGTCTTCAAGATATTAGGCAACAAACAATTAAATAATCAAGATGTGTACCATGGTGTTTCCCCCTAGTTGGGGCCGGTTACATGAGGGGGGGGGTCTAGTTCGATTCCAACAAGTTTAGTTGGATTAAAGTTTAGTTAAGTAGGTTAGATTTAGGGGTTAACTCGGTTAGTGGTGTGATGTGTTCTATAGCGGGTGTTAGGGTATTCAGGGACCCTAACTGGCTCAGAAAAAGACCAATATTGTTAATGTCAATATTTTCATGTTCTGGGTATAGTCCGGTTGTTCGGTTGGATAGTAATCCGTTAAAGTGCTTAAATAAGCTTTAAAGTGTCGTTAATAATATTTTTAGTGACACAACTTATTTCTCAAAGTGTCAGGAATATTTTCCTCATGTTTTGGCACTTTATTAGTTAGCCAGAAGCTAGTATGTTAATAAAAGTGCTGTGGCTTGTGCTTAGAGTACGTTTTAGGCACATCCAGTCATTATATCTTATTCCTAGAGACGCAGTTCTACAACCCTTGTATCCCTACACTCACTATGGGTGCAGTAAAATATTTCTGGCTCATACAGGCCTTAGAGGCAGTGTCTGCCTGATGCTGGCTTTGTCAGCACGTTCAATAGGTTATCCGTTCTAATGCTACTGTGCTTTTGTGCATCATGTTTGTCACTAGAGTACAGCATGTAAATAATGTAGTGACAGTATGTAAAGTATGATGCAGGAATATACAAGTACTAGAAATCAAGTAGCAGTTCATCAGCAATTTCAGTTACGCACAGTAATTAAGCAGCAATTAGTTATTAATTAAATCATACAGATACCTGGTTTAGTGAGGGTTGTCACAAAAGGGAGATGCTTTTCCCAGCCGTTGCCGAAATCGATAACACATGCGCGAAGCATGTTTTCTAGAGTTTGAATCGTGCGCTCAAGCTGTCCATCCGTCTGAGGGTGATATGCTGTGCTCATGTCTAGCTGTGAGCCAAAAGCTTTGTGCATTGCTTGCCATATTTCTGATGTGAATCGTGCATCGCGATCCGAAATGATAGAGGTGGGCACCCCGTGCCTGGAGACTACTTCTTTCAAGTATACGTCTGCTAGTGTGGAAAACTTGTCTGTTTCTTTGATTGCTAAGAAATGAGCAGACTTGGTGAGTCGATCCACGATCACCCAAATAGTATCGTTCCCACGCTGAGATCTAGGCAGGCCTGTAACAAAATCAATGGAAATTTCCTTCCATTTCCACTGTGGTATCTTTGGTTGCTGGAGTAGACCTGCTGGTTTCTGATACTCTGCCTTGACTCTTGCACAGGTCAAGCACTTGCTGACATAGGTAGCGATGTGGGCCTTCATGCTAGGCCACCAATACGTAGTCTTGATATCGTGGTACATCTTATCCGAACCAGGATGTACCGAGTAGCGAGACTTGTGTGCTTCATCCATCACAAGTTCTCGTAAGCCGCCATATAGTGGGACCCAAATACGCCCCGTTACGTAGTAGGCACCGTCTTCCCTCTGTTCTAATCGTTGCCTCGAACCACGTAAGGCTTCAGCCCTTACGTTTTCTGGTTTCAATGCTTCTACCTGAGCATCTCTTATTTGTGTAGGAAGACTAGACTGAATGGTGAGCTGCAATGCTCGTACGCGCTTAGGTGTAGTATCTTTCCGACTGAGGGCATCAGCCACAACATTGGCTTTGCCTGGATGGTACTTGATAGCGCATTCGTAATCGTTCAGTAGTTCAACCCATCGACATTGACGCATGTTCAATTCCTTCTGCTTGAAGATATGCTCGAGACTCCCGTGATCGGTGTAGATAGTGCACTTGGTACCGTACAGGTAGTGTCGCCATATCTTAAGCGCGAAAACAACAGCTCCCAGCTCTAAATCGTGCGTCGTGTAGTTCCGTTCGTGAACCTTGAGTTGGCGCGAAGCGTAAGCAATGACCTTGTCGCGCTGCATTAATACACATCCAAGGCCCTGAATGGATGCATCACAATAAACCACAAAGTCGTCCGTGCCCTCTGGCAATGAGAGGATAGGTGCACTGCAAAGTCTATCCTTTAAGTGCTGAAAAGCAGTTTCCTGAGTATTACCCCAACGGTAGGTGACACCCTTCTGTGTCAGTAGTGTAAGCGGCTGTGCAATCTTTGAGAAATCCTTAATGAATCGCCTGTAATAACCTGCCAATCCCAAGAATTGGCGTATTTCCGTTGGTGTACGCGGTGCAGGCCAGTTCCTGATCGAATCTACCTTGGATGGGTCAACATGGATCCCATCCTTGTTTACCACATGGCCTAGAAAGTGGACTTCACGAAGCCAGAAGTCGCATTTTGAAAGCTTGGCATACAGCTGTTCCTTTCGAAGAAGTTCCAAGATCAATCGTAAGTGATGCTCGTGTTCCTCCTGACTCTTGGAGTAGATCAGAATGTCGTCAATGAATACAATCACAGACTTGTCTAAGTAGGGTTTGCACACCCTGTTCATAAGGTCCATAAAGACTGCCGGTGCGTTTGTTAACCCGAAAGGCATGACAAGAAACTTGTAGTGGCCTATCGAGTTCTGAATGCTGTTTTGGAGACGTCCTCATCCCGGACTCTCAGCTGATGGTAACCTGACCTCAGGTCTATCTTGGAGTAGTAGCTCGACCCTTGCAACTGGTCGAATAAATCATCAATACGTGGAAGAGGATAACGGTTCTTCACCGTCACCTTGTTGAGTTCACGGTAGTCAATGCACATACGGAAGGTACCATCCTTCTTCTTCACAAATAGTACTGGAGCTCCCCAAGGCGAAGAGCTAGGACGAATAAAGCCCTTTTCCAAGAGCTCTTGTAGCTGCTTTGACAGTTCTTCCAGTTCAGTTGGAGCTAAACGATACGGTGCTCGAGCTATCGGTGCTGCTCCTGGTGCTAGCTCGATTTGAAACTCGACCTGGCGATGAGGCGGTAGACCAGGTAATTCCTCTGGAAACACTTGAGGAAAGTCGCGAACTATTGGAATGTCTTCCAATTTCTTTTCCTTTGCTGATGCATCAGTAACAAGTGCCAGAATGGCAGTGTGGCCCTTTCGCAAACACTTCTGAGCCTTTAGAAAAGAGATGATGCCAACCACAACACCACTCTTGTCGCCTTGAACTTCGAGAGGTTCCTGACCAGAACGAGGAATGCGAACTATCTTTTCCTTGCACAAGATCTCTGCGTGACGTTGAGATAGCCAGTCCATACCAATGACGATGTCGAAACTACCCAAAACTATGGTGATGAGATCTATCGAGAAAGTCTGACCCGCGAGGATAAGATTACAACCCTGAACTATGAGCGTGGCCTCTAGACTCTTACCATTAGCTAATTCTACAACATGCTTGGTGTTCAGAAGTGTGGGTGTACGTTTTAACATTTGGCTAACTTTCAAAGACATATAACTTGTATCCGCACCCGAATCAAACAAAACAGTAACGTAAAAATCGTCGAGAAGAAACTTACCCATGACCACGTTGGGATCATTCCTTGCGTCGCCCTGACCCAGCACGAAAGCTCGACCCCTAGCTTCGTTGCCGTTGTTGTTGTTCCCTCATTGTTGTTGTTCCCATTGCCCTGGTGATTGTTGTTGTTGCGGTTCTGGTTCTGGTTCAATTAAGGGCAATCACGTTTGAAATGGCCTTCAGCACCACACTGAAAGCATCCCCTGTTGCCTCGCTGTTGCTGCTGTTGCTGGTTTTGTGGAGCTGGTAGTTGCGGTTGCTGGTTCTGATTTGCAGGCCGTGGACTCCTACAGTCTTTGGCCTCGTGGCCCATCTTGAGACACCTTTGGCAACGACCCTTGTTGCACTGGCCGCTGTGGTGCCTGTTACAATTGTGGCACTTTGGTTGATTTCCCTGATATCTTCTCTGCCCACGACTACCAGAAAACTGCTGACTGGGACTCTGGTAGTGGTTAGTCTTCTGCTGCTGAGCCTGAGACTGAACTGTTGCTGAACCTTTGCTAGAATCCCCTTCCCACTTTCTTTTGTTGTCACTGGGAGTAGCAGGAGTAGCGGCTGATGTGGTAGCAGTAGTAGCGCTGATACGTTTCGGTAACTTGTCCTGATCCACTGCCTGATCAGTGAGACGATGAGCGAGTCGCTGAATATCCTGGATGTTGTCGAGATTAGCCGATGTCACATGGCTCTGGATTTCTGGCGCTAGACCTTTAAGATACAACTCAATGCGCTTAATTGGAGGGTCCACCATAGTTGGACACAAGATGGCCAGTTCGTTCGACCGTTTCGTGTAAGCCTCGATTTCCGATCCCGTCATCTTCAGGTGATAAAGCTCCACTTCCAACTTGTGGATGTCATCACGCGTGCAGTATTCTCGCTTGATCAGTTCCTTAAAATCGTTCCAAGGGGTGGCGTTAGCAGCTGCCAACCCTAAAATCTGAACCTGCGCGTTCCACCAAGTTAGCGCAATCCCTTCCAACGTGCCAGTGGCGTACTTGACCCTGTGAGCCTCAGGGCATTCACACATCTCGAATACTGAATCGAGCTTCTCAAACCAATGGAGTAGTCCCACTGCTCCTTCCGTGCCACTGAACATACTTGGACGACAGTCCATGAAGTTCTTAAAGGTGCAAACTGGTTGCGGTGCGTGTTGACCTATTGTGTACGAATAGGACAAGGTTAAACACAAGAGTTGGTCTAGGAGTGTAGGATCTAAAGATCCTAGTGTGAGTTATAACTACAGGATATACCTCCTGCTTGTGCGGCTGCAAGTGCCGCAGCAACTTGTTCGTTAATGAGAGCCGTCAACTGGGCTTGAGTCATGTTAACACGTCCAGACATGATCTTCATAGTAAAAGTAACATAGTGAGAATGGTTCGCGAGTAGTGCGATGACAGAAGAGTGTAAGCACATAGGTATTCTTATGTAATAGTGTCATGTGTATCTAAGCATACTACGAGCAAAGTTCTATGTAATCTAGCAAGTAGGCAATATAAACATAAACCATATTACCTAGGATGTTGAGTCTTGCACGTGGAGCGAAGCGTCGTTGTGGATCATTGAGAGCACTGTTCTGGTTATAGTCTGGTTTTAATAAAAACGTTTTTCCCATATTAAAACCAAGTTCTCTATAACCAATGGCTCTGATACCAATCTGTCACACCCCCAAAATCCACACGCGGAGTACCACCGCTTGGAGGCGTGACATGACCAGGATCAAGCCACCAATCATATTGAACAATGTATATAGTAAAAGTAAATGTCATTAAACCAAACCCATCCATATGAAAGGTGTTCAAAACATAAGTAATAGTTCAACGTTTAGCGGAAGCAAATAAGTAAAAGCCCAATCATAAATAAGTATATAATGTCATAACGTTCAATCATAGCATTCACGATCCTTGTCCACAATGACCTGCTCCTCCCTGTGCAAGCTCCATAAGTACCTAAGGTCCTGCAAGGCATGCAGCAGATAGTCAACAACTAGTTGAGCGAGTTCACAGAAAATACGTTCGTACTAGCAAAACGTATGTTCATTTAGTGGGGGCTTCCCATGTACGTATGTACTACTAGTGGGGGGTTTCCCGTGATTATACTTATTACTAGTGGGGGCTTCCCATGCTTGTCCTTACTAGACTATTGTAACCATGAGTGTTCTTCATAATCCGAGAACAGGAATACGTACAAGGTCACATAGGTTTTACGTGAGTGCCCTTCCCCGAGGACAGTGGTACGCGTGGGATTTACGTAGGTTTTACGTGAGTGCCCTTCCCCGAGGACAGTGGTACGCGTGGGATTTACATAGGTTTTACGTAAGTGTCCTTCCGACCCGAAAGACAGTAGTAGGTATGAGTTTACGTAGGTTTTACGTAAGTGTCCTCCCGACCCGGGAGACAGTGGTAGATACTAGTTTACGTAGGTTTTACGTAAGTGTCCTGACTAACCTGAGGACGATGGTATATAGTCTAGCAATAGCGTAAGTACGAGTAATTATCCAATTCAAATCTTCCAACCTAATTCCCAACCCGGGAATCCCATGCCTTGGCTGTGTGAACTCACCTTGGTTTGCTCGGCAGATACACAGAAAGTTCAATTAAGCTATATGGTGATCAACCACGTCCTACCATGGTTACCATACAAGTTAGGTTCGTATTCAAGTATAGCACGTATGTCCTACACGTATTGTACACAAGTATAAACATGGCATGCACAAGTATTCGTAGCAGTTCAATAGAAATCACGTAACAAGTCCAAGTATCCGGCCCAATCAGTTGGGCTCGTACAGTGAAAGTCCAATAGTGTTCAAGTGTTCGCGGTCTCGAGTCGAGACTAACGATCTCGAGTTGTATTGGTTTCGGGGTCTCGAGTCGCAACAAGGAGGTCTCGGCTGGTGCATATATCACTCGAGACTAGGTGGTCTCGAGTCAGGTCTCGAGTCGCAACAGGACTTGCAATGCTGGTCTCGAGTTGTGCTGTTTTGTGTCGGTATGGTGGTCTCGAGTCGAGACAGTGGGTTCTCGACTCGCAACCCGTGTCGTAACAGATTTCCTTGTTTGATGCTCATTATCTCCGTAACATTAGCAAACAGATTTGGCAGTTTCATAATCAGATCAAATCACAATTATTCAATCATTCAAACACGTTCATATCAATTCCAAAACAATCAATCAGTATCATATGAACATACAACCTACTCGTTCGACTATTGAACTCAAAGACTAACATGTAACCCTAACCGATTCATCATACCAACCATGCATTCGGTTCTAGATCCTTATCATACAATTCTGATTTATGTGAACATAATCTAATATATAATTATGAGCCGGTTATAACATGAACAACAACATAATCAATCATGTTAACAGTAATTCTAGATCAACATGCAAAATTGTAAACACACATCAAAACATCATCAAACATGTCACCAAAGAATTCCAAACACTAACCGAAATAGAAGGTAGGATGAAAGGGTGGTCCGATTGAAGGAAAATGCTTCGGTTGATGGGGGATGTTTGCCGTCGCGCTTGAGAGGAGAGAAAGAGCTCCTAGGGTTTTGTGTGTGTGCTAATCTTTTGCAAGTTGTGAGAATGTTACTAACATTCTAAGTGTAAATCGGATAAGGGAGGGATGGGCCGAACCCAACTTGGGCTGCCCATTCGGTTCAGGCTAACTAAATTGTGCGGCCCAAACGGGCTTGTGTGCATTGTGCGATCGAGTGAGTCTTGTGCGGTTCGGTTCATGTAAACACGTATACATTCACATAATATATCATGCATTAAATCAATTAATATAGTTCACATAAGCACATAACGTTACACAAAAGTGGGTTCGAAATACGAGTTGTCACAGATATGTTGCTAGAAAACAGGTGGAAAACATTATGTCTGGTCTACTGGCTGTTAAGTATAACAATGATCCTATCATTCCCCTATAAGTTTTTATATCAACAGATTTTCCTTCTACATCAGAATCAAGTTTGTTTCCAGTTGCCATGGGAGTTCTTGAAGATGAAAAGTTTTCAAGTGAATACTTTCTCAAAATAGTTCTGACATATTTTGATTAACTCAGAAATATACCATCACTTTGTTGTTTTACTTGCAATCCAAGGAAAAAGCTCAATTCACCCATCATTCTCATTTCAAAATGTCTAGTCATTAAATTTTCAAACTTTTTACAAATTTCTCATTTATTGATCCAAATACGATGTCATGAACATAGATTTGGACCAACAAAGTGTCCCCTTTGTGTGATTTTAGAAATAGTGTAGTGTCAATTCTAACTTTGGTGAAGCCAGAATTGATTAAGAAGTTTGACAAAGTTTCATACCATGCTCTTGGAGCTTGTTTCAACCCATACAATGCTTTGTTTAGTTTATAAACATGTTTTGGAAAATGAGAATCAACAAAGCCTTCTAGTTGTTGCATAAACTTCTTGTTCAATCTTACCATTCCAGAATGCAGATTAATAATCCATCTGATAAACTTTGATGTTTTTTGAGGCAGCATAAGCAAGGAATATTCTTACAGCTTCAAGCCTTGCAAGTGGTGCAAAGGTTTCATCATATTCTTTGCCTTCTTGTTGACAATAGCCCTTGACCACCAGTCTTGCTTTGTTCCTTGTTAATATGCCTTGTTCATCAGATTTGTTTCTGAATACCCACTATGATCCAATGACAGATTTGTCAATTGGTTTGGGTACCAGATCCCACACTTGAATCTTTTTAAATTGGTCAAGCTCTTCTTGCATTGCTTGTACCCAATCTGAGTCAGTGCTTCTTTGTCAGATTTTGGCTCTATCATTCTTAAGAATCCAGCATATAGGCATTCATGTGCTGCTACAGATCTTGTCTTAACACCTTCTTCAGGGTTACCAATAATTTTTGCTTGTGAGTCTCCCTTGATCCATCTTAAATTGTTGTGTGAACTTGTGCTTTCTGACGGATTTGAAGCTTCCCCCTGATCTGTGACCTCTGTGTTGTAAAGAGGAGCAGAATCATGTTGTTCAATTGGATTTTCTAATGAATTCCTAGAATTCTGATCATTTGGTATAGTTTCTGATGGAGGTTCCAGATTATCTGCAGGGTAAGTATATGATATGGTTCTATTTGAAATGGTTTGCATGTAGTCATGTTCAAAAAGTTCTTCAGCTAGTTTGTTAAGAAGATCTTCAGAATTTTCTGGTTATTTTGAAAGCTTGTATCTTGTAAAATTTCATCAAAAATCTTTGTTTCTGATGAATCATCAAATGACACATATAAGCTTTCTCTTATTGTCCTTGAATTTAAAAGATAAACTCTGTAAGCTTTAGAGGACAACAAGTAACCAAGAAAATTCCTTTTTCAGCTTTCCTGTCAAATTTTTCAAGACTATCAAAATCATTGAAGACAAAACATCTACAGCCAAAGGTGTGTAAAAGTTTGATGTTTGGGATCCTTTGGTTGATGATGTTGTATGGAGTTTTCTGGTGTCTTTTGTTAATGATAGATTTGTTTTGTGTAAAACATGCATTTGCAATTGCTTCATCCCAAAAGTAGGTGGGCAGTCTGGCATAATCAAGCATTGTTCTCGCTGCTTCTACCAGGCCCTATTCCTTCTTTCTACAACTCCATTCTGTTATGGAGTTCTTGGAGTAGAAAAGTCATGAGAAATTCCTCTGCTTGTAAGAAAATTCTCAAGTTTTGCATTTTCAAATTCTGTTCCATTGTCAGATATGATCCGTCTTACATGTAATTTCAACATATTTTCAGTTTTTCTGATGAAATTAATGATCAGATCTGGGGTTTCACTTTTCTTTTTGAGAAACTCAACCCAAGTGTACCTGGAGTAGTCATCTACAATGACTAAAATGTATTTCTTTCCAGAAAAACTTGCAGTTTTTACAGGTCCACAAAGGTCCATGCGTAAAAGTTATAAATTTTCAGAAATTGATGATTCAGAAATTGTTTTATGTGAGCCTCTTTTTTGTAACACCCATAATAATAACTAACATTTACATAACATTAAAGTAAGCATTTTATATGAAAAATGACACTTAACAAAAACTTTTACATCATAAGTATTTAAACATGTTTACAACATCCAAAACATCGTTAAAAGTGTTTACATAATCCACTTGTATTAAAACAAAACAAGATCGAATGCGGAAGCTTCATTGAGAGGTGTGTTCGGTTCTTGCTCGTGGCTTGATCTTCTTCCGGAAGCATATAACATTCACCTAGAATCAAAACCAACATAAAAGTTAGTTTTGATAGTTTATTTACAAGTTAATACAAGTCCCATGAGCCATACAATTAAAATAACAAGGATTTGCAGGTTTTACACCCGTCGCGTGCCGTTTTTACAGGTCCACAAAGGTCCATGCGTAAAAGTTATAAATTTTCAGAAATTGATGATTCAGAAATTGTTTTATGTGAGCCTCTTTTTGTAACACCCATAATAATAACTAACATTTACATAACATTAAAGTAACCATTTTATATGAAAAATGCCACTTAACAAAAACTTTTACATCATAAGTATTTAAACATGTTTACAACATCCAAAACATCGTTAAAAGTGTTTACATAATCCACTTGTATTAAAACAAAACAAGATCGAATGCGGAAGCTTCATTGAGAGGTGTGTTCGGTTCTTGCTCGTGGCTTGATCTTCTTCCGGAAGCATATAACATTCACCTAGAATCAAAACCAACATAAAAGTTAGTTTTGATAGTTTATTTACAAGTTAATACAAGTCCCATGAGCCATACAATTAAAATAACAAGGATTTGCAGGTTTTACACCCGTCGCGTGCCGTAATCGAAACTATGCTCAAAATCGGATTCGATTAACTAAGATATGCAAAATTCAGCAAAAGTGACTGGGCTCTACCGTAACTTACGGTAGCCACCGTACGTTACGGTAGCCACTGGGCAAAACTGGTCTACAGTAAGGCAGTAGAAAATTGTCGTAACAATTTATTCGCTACCGTAAGTTACGGTAGCTACCGTAACTTACGGTAACTTTCAAACTTAACATCTGAATTCACAAATTAATAGGCTTCGAGCCCTTGGCTTTGAAATTTATTTTTTTAAGACTTTTGACCTGTTCAAGTTTTTAAACCACAAACTTGTTTCTAATTAACTATTAAGCATACATCAACATGTTTATCTCAAAATCTTTAATTCGGGTTTGTAACTTTTATGAATTACGCGGGTAGTACCCAATCTATGCGCATAATTCTTTCGACCTGTTTCGAAGATTGAAACCTTTTAAGTTTAAATCTTTCCCCTTTGTTATGCACAATCTACTGTATACTTATCTATAACTCAAAATATGTGTACCTGGTTCGGATCAACATATTGACCCGTTCTAATACCTTGTATCAAATAAATGGTTAATTCCTCGCATCGCTAATTCTCAAATCGTTTTATCCTGTGGCTTAAGACTCGACAAACATTATTAGTCGTAAATTGTCAAATGGTATCAACTTACCATTTGACCCGTTTGGTCTAACAACCAAACATTTTGTGCTTATATATGAATGGCATTTATTTACCATTCCGTTAAATAATTCGTTTCGGATTCTTCACCAATTAGTTAGGTGTCTTAAATCCGTTTCTTACACATTTACCTAACATGGCTTATGCCACTTGGTGTCGTTTTAAACTTCAACTTTGAACCATTTAAACTTGACTAAATCATCGTCTTACCCTTTTTATTCCTTTAGGCTTACTTATAAAGTAGTCGTTCCAAAAACTCATTATATCTAAGTCCTTTCATAACTACTTTACCATTTCGCCCCATTTTACCATTAACCAAGGTTTTTATCATTTACTTTTATTCTGACCCGTATCGTTTTGCGTCGGAACCATATTTCAAACCTTATATTTATCGCATTTATAACTTATAGATTAAATACACATTCTACAACAAACGGTGTAAGATTTACTTACCTTGCATCCATGCCACGCTTTTCTTTCCATACTCGCTCTGTTTGACCCGCTTCATCCACAAACTTCCACCTAGCTTGTTAAGCGCCAAACTATTATCCAATGTTCACAAGGTGGTTAACCATAATTTAATATGATCTTCCACCTTACACATTTCTATGCATTCATCCGAACACTTAATATAATCATGTTTTACACACAACCAAATAGACCGCGATTTCATTTAGGCATTTCATATCACTGAAAATGAGCTGTTTTTGGTGACTTGTTTAACCTGTTTACAAGTCTTCAAAAATTATGATTTTTTTTATGTGGCGTATCTCTCGGAGGGTTCGGCCTTGTGATAAAATTTCAAGATCTAACTCTTTACCAGAAATTCGTAAAAATTCATTTACTAAGCTGCAATCAGATTCGTCACTTCTGACTGCAGCTTACGGAAAAATTCATTAAAAATTCCTCGTTTATCCGTTTGACGAAATTCCAATTGGCGATTCTTTTAATCACTTAAAACTTTCTACAGTAAGAATTTGAGATCATAACTCAATTCCTAAATTGAGTTATGACATTCTTAATGGGCTGCAAATTCTGCCAGAAAACGCAGCTTAAACCTTTGATACCGAAAAATTCATAAAACGCTCAATTTTCGTCGAAAAAATGCGATTCCAGTGGGGTTTTAAAGATATTTCCTGGAATTACATTTTAGACTCAAGAAACACATGTTTTTGTCACGTTTTGTTCATGTTACAACCAATACAAATCGGCTGTAAATTCTGATCATGAGCTATTTGAATTCAGCTTTCAATTTAAGCATGTTCTTGACATCATAACACTAATTTTTAGCAATCAAAACCCTAAAAACATCTCATACATGAATTTAGCATCAACAAAAATCTGAATTTACTTGAGCTAAGCATGATTTCAATATATACTTGTCTAGGGTTTACTCCTAGGCATTTAAATGTTCCTATTGCATCTACATATCATTCATGCAACATCAATTTTCGATTTCTCTAAGTTCATCCAGAAATTTAGATGGAAATTTTCTACAAAATTTACATACCTTATGATCCCTTTTCAGAGAAGATCACCAATCTATGCTCAGATTTCGTTTTGGAACTGATTTAGGCCTTCAATTTGGACAATTTAGCATGAACTAGGGTTTGGTGGAAGAACTTGGTCGCCCCCTGTGTTTTTGATCGAACCAGACACACAAACAAGTGTGTGTTTGGTGTTTAATTTTTGTTTTAATAATACCACTTTGCAATTGTCCAACTTTGGTCCCTCAAATATCCATGGTTTATAAAAGGCTTACTAGTCCATACTTCTTTATTGTTTTTAAACAAATAATTAACTAGGTTAATTACCCCTAGTTAACTTAGTGAGTTCTGGGAGTTCTAACCCGTTTATTTTAAGTTCCGTTAACTCGGGCTTTTTATCCATTTTATATTTTTTTTTTTTGAAAATTCTTATCCACTTTTTAATTAATATTAGGATTATTTATTTAAATCCTAATATTTACTGGGTTACTTTTACCACTAATGGTACTTTACCCATCTTTTTGTATTAACGGGGTTTGATTACCAAACCCGTTTTCGGGGTGTTACAAGTCTACCCCCCTTAAAGAGGGTTTCGTCCCCGAAACCTTTCTCACGTACTTTATTAGTTTAGATCATCTGAACATTAGTTTTCGGTGATCACTTGAGCATTACTCGCATGTAATAATCTTACCAAAAAGTATGGTATTGTGTTTTTAGTTTTAAGGCATAAGCGCCTTTCACGTGTAAGGCCTCGTAGGCCATTACCTTCAGCTTGTATTTCTTATTCTGGTCACTTATTTGACCGAGTTGTCATTTGATTACTCAGTCGTATTTATTATTCCGCAGTTTTACTTCTAGCTAATTTTATATTGACAAGCGCCTTGCGTAAGTCGTAACACTATTTTGACTTCGAATGGATTTTACCGGCTAGACTGATTTGTTGCCGTCATTTTATACTCCGTTACTCGGGAATATCATATTGCCATCCCGGCCTTTTGCGTATTTCTGATTTTATATCTCGTAACTCACGTTACAACGTGGTTAAATTCTATGTCACTTTTAGTGACCGTAATCACATCACATCTTGTTTAAGTTTATGTCGACTTTTCATTGTCGAAAATCTTTCTTTCAAATGTATCGTTTCACGCCTATCAGTGTTAAAAACCTATATCCTTTAATATTAACTATCTCCGAGTTCGTCTCATAGTATTCATATTTGTTAAAACGTTGTTTCTTACTAAAACTGAATTTTAGTTTAACGTTTTTCTCTTTAGCTTATGTCAATTTACTCACATCAAGGAAATTGGCAACCAATAATTTATTCCTTTCCGTTCTCCTTTTTACACGGGGAATCGTAACAAGTTCCCTCACTTTACGCTATTTGCCCGTAGGTTTTTTCACATAGCCTCACAGGCTTTTTCTTAGATTTCCGCCTTCTAAGGTAAAACCCCTTCAGTTCGTTTCTTTCTATTCATGACCCGAGGGTCTTTTGGGTCCCATAGACCTTATCACCATGTTTAATCCTGTAGGTTATGATGATCCCATAGATCATCTTTTATTCATGACGTTCTAAAAATATACTTTCGGTGTCAACGCACCCTTTTTAAGTTTAGAATTCGTTCTTTTTTTTGGAATTCTATGGACCTTGACCGTAGTCCACGGCTACAGCTACACCCGTTACCATTTTAAACAACCCTTCCGACTCTATGACTTCTTACGTCATTTACGCGTCGGTTTGTTTTCCACTTGTTATCCGGTTTACACTTATACTCCTTTACAACCCATTACCCGTGTTCTTTTGTCTTAATATTTCGCGCTTTTATTTATTCGATTTGCGCTTACTTACATTAGCAAGCGTCACCCATTATTAAATTTGTTTGACTTGTTTGTGTGAGAATTCATCACTTATGACAGTCAAAATTTTATCCTTATGCCTTAGCATTCCTATTGATTTGTCTGTATTTTCTTTTACTTTGATCCTTGTCCCTTCTCTCGGGCTCTTCATTCTAACGTAATACGCTTCTGTCACCCGACTTGCGTCTACATTTATTATCAAACATTTTGCTTATTTGATTTATTTGGGTACCTTTTAAGTTAGTCCCATTCACCCCGCCCTTACTACATCGGACGTAAATGTGTCCGCTACAAGAAGCTCATGGTATCATACGCCACTACTTACTTGGCCAGAGTAAGCGATCAGCACATGATACACATGACCTTTTTATAGCTTTCACATCACACCCTATGTAAGTAATGCCTCTATTTATTTCATATCTCTGATTTCATTTAGTAAAACCTTATTTAATTGCAAAACAATAATTATTAGTTTTACTAGTTTTACATTTGAATATATAAAATGTTTTTCTTTTCTATCGAACTATTATATAATCACATTTGTTAATGTGATCGCTACTTTTCTCAATAGCATTATATTGAGAGTTTTCCACTTGGATAATTACCCCCCGTCCAAGTTTTCATATGAACAATTCCTATTATAGTTTTGATATTCATTATCGTGAATAACGCATGTTTCTATTAAACTTCTCTTAGAAACATCATCCTGAATAGATATCCTATTCAGGTTTTATCAGATATATGCAACTGTTATCCCCTACGTGTTTATTGCATATTACTACTTGTGCAATTAAATTTAAAAGTGTGTACCTGATAATGCTTGCCCTTAATGGGCTTTCCTTGCCTTTGACTTTGTTCGCGATCGTCACGCGATTTAGGTCCTTGATGAGTATGCTCTGCTTGTCATACCTCGGACCGTTCCATCATCATATCCACAATTCGTTTAACTCTCGACATCTTCAGAAGCGAGTGTCCTTCAACTAAACATTTACAAAAGTTAGTAATTTCGACACTTATAAACGCCCGTATTGTAATACAAGGCTTTTTACTATATGTGTCAACGCACGTAATTTCGTTAACTGTATCAATCGTTTTAATTGGAGTAGCGTGTATTACACGATACCCTATGTGTTGTTCACAACACTTTAATCCTACTAAATTATTAACATACCTGTACTTACCGGATTTGCGATCAAGCCTTGAACCAAACACACTTTATTCTTTAACCATGAGCTCTGATTACCAACTTGTAACACCCATAATAATAATTAACATTTACATAACATTAAAGTAAGCATTTTATATGAAAAATGCCACTTAACAAAAACTTGTACATCATAAGTATTTAAACATGTTTACAACATCCAAAACATCGTTAAAAGTGTTTACATCATCCACTTGTATTAAAACAAAACAAGATCGAATGCGGAAGCTTCATTGAGAGGTGTGTTCGGTTCTTGCTCGTGGCTTGATCTTCTTCCGGAAGCATATAACATTCACCTAGAATCAAAACCAACATAAAAGTTAGTTTTGATAGTTTATTTACAAGTTAATACAAGTCCCATGAGCCATACAATTAAAATAACAAGGATTTGCAGGTTTTACACCCGTCGCGTGCCGTAATCGAAACTATGCTCAAAATCGGATTCGATTAACTAAGATATGCAAAATTCAGCAAAAGTGACTGGGCTCTACCGTAACTTACGATAGCCACCGTAAGTTACGGTAGCCACTGGGCAAAACTGGTCTACAGTAAGGCAGTAGAAAACTGTCGTAACAATTTATTCGCTACCGTAAGTTACGGTAGCTACCGTAACTTACGGTAACTTTCAAACATAACATCTGAATTCACAAATTAATAGGCTTCGAGCCCTTGGCTTTAAAATCTATTTTTTTAAGACTTTTGACCCGTTCAAGTTTTTAAACCACAAACTTGTTTCTAATTAACTATTAAGCATACATCAACATGTTTATCTCAAAATCTTTAATTTGGGTTTGTAACTTTTATGAATTACACGGGTAGTACCCAATCTATGCGCATAATTCTTTCGACCTGTTTCAAAGATTGAAACCTTTTAAGTTTAAATCTTTTCCCTTTGTTATGCACAATCTACTGTATACTTATCTATAACTCAAAATATGCGTACCTGGTTCGGATCAACATATTGACCTGTTCTAATACCTTGTATCAAATAAATGGTTAATTCCTCGCATCGCTAATTCTCAAATCGTTTTATCCTGTGGCTTAAGACTCGACAAACATTATTAGTCGTAAATTGTCAAATGGTATCAACTTACCATTTGACCCGTTTGGTCTAACAACCAAACATTTTGTGCTTATATATGAATGGCATTTATTTACCATTACGTTAAGTAATTCGTTTCGGATTCTTCACCAATTAGTTAGGTGTCTTAAATCCGTTTCTTACACATTTACCCAACATGGCTTATGACACCTGGTGTCGTTTTAAACTTCAACTTTGAACCATTTAAACTTGACTAAATCATCGTCTTACCCTTTTTATTCCTTTAGGCTTACTTAAAAAGTAGTCGTTCCAAAAACTCATTATATCTAAGTCCTTTCATAACTACCTTACCATTTCGCCGCATTTTACCATTAACCAAGGTTTTTATCATTTACTTTTATTCCGACCCGTATCGTTTTGCGTCGGAACCTTATTTCAAACCTTATATTTATCGCATTTATAACTTATAGATTAAATACACATTCTACAACAAACGGTGTAAGATTTACTTACCTTGCATCCATGCCACGCTTTTCTTTCCGTACTCGCTCTGTTTGACCCGCTTCATCCACAAGCTTCCACCTAGCTTGTTAAGCGCCAAACTATTATCCAATGTTCACAAGGTGGTTAACCATAATTTAATATGATCTTCCACCTTACACATTTCTATGCATTCATCCGAACACTTAATATAATCATGTTTTACACACAACCAAATAGACCGCGATTTCATTTAGGCATTTCATATCACTGAAAATGGGCTGTTTTTTGTGACTTGTTTAACCTGTTTACAAGTCTTCAAAAATTATGATTTTTTTTATGTGGCGTATCTCTCGGAGGGTTCGGCCTTGTGTTAAAATTTCAAGATCTAACTCTTTACCAGAAATTCGTAAAAATTCATTTACTAAGCTGCAATCAGATTCGTCACTTCTGACTGCAGCTTACGGAAAAATTCATTAAAAATTCCTCGTTTATCCGTTTGACGAAATTCCAATTGGCGATTCTTTTAGTCATCTACAGTAAGAATTTGAGATCATAACTCAATTCCTAAATTGAGTTATGGCATTCTTAATGGGCTGCAAATTCTGCCAGAAAACGCAGCTTAAACCTTTGATACGGAAAAATTCATAAAACGCTCAATTTTCGTCGAAAAAATGCGATTCTAGTGGGGTTTTAAAGATATTTCCTGGGATTACATTTTAGACTCAAGAAACACATGTTTTTGTCACGTTTTGTTCAAGTTACAGCCAATACAAGTCGGCTGTAAATTCTGATCAGGAGCTGTTTGAATTCAGCTTTCAATTTAAGCATGTTCTTGACATCATAACACTAATTTTTAGCAATCAAAACCCTAAAAACATCTCATACATGAATTTAGCATCAACAAAAATCTGAATTTACTTGACCTAAGCATGATTTCAATATATACTTATCTAGGGTTTACTCCTAGGCATTTAAATGTTCCTATTGCATCTACATATCATTCATGCAACATCAATTTTTGATTTCTCTAAGTTCATCCAGAAATTTAGATGGAAATTTTCTACAAAATTTACATACCTTATGATCCCTTTTCAGACAAGATCACCAATCTATGCTCAGATTTCGTTTTGGAACTGATTTAGGCCTTCAATTTGGACAATTTAGCATGAACTAGGGTTTGGTGGAAGAACTTGGTCGCCCCCTGTGTTTTTGATCGAACCAGACACACAAACAAGTGTGTGTTTGGTGTTTAATTTTTGTTTGAATAATACCACTTTGCAATTGTCCAACTTTGGTCCCTCAAATATCCATGGTTTATAAAAGGCTTACTAGTCCATGCTTCTTTATTGTTTTTAAACAAATAATTAACTAGGTTAATTACCCCTAGTTAACTTAGTGAGTTCTGGGAGTTCTAACCCGTTTATTTTAAGTTCCGTTAACTCGGGCCTTTTATCCATTTTATATTTTTTTTTGAAAATTCTTATCCGCTTACTTTTACCACTAACGGTACTTTACCCATCTTTTTGTATTAACGGGGTTTGATTACCAAACCCGTTTTCGGGGTGTTACATTTTTTATTTTTATAGCTCACATGCTTCACACATTTTATCCTTTTTGGATGAAATGAAAGGTAAACCTTTTACCAAATTTTTCTTGGAAGTTGGTTTAGAGTTTTAAAATTTTAGTGTGCCAATCTTTTGTGCCATAACCAGCTATTTCCTTTGTTTTCTGTTGAAAATAATCATAACTGAGGATGCTCAATTTATTCTCTGAAGTCAAAGTAATAGAGGGAATTTCTTATTCTTTTGCCACTTAAATATACCTTGTTATCATCTAAACGAACTAGTAAACATTTTTCTTGTAAGAAAGTTACCTAGAAGCCTCTGTCACAGAATTGCCCACAACTTAGTAGGTTATATTTCAAACCTTCAACATAGGCAAACTTCTTAATGGTTAGTGATCCATACTGTATGGTTCCATAACCCATAGTTCTTCCCTTAACCCATTTCCAAAGTTTACAAATTTACCCAGTTTTTCTTGATAATTACTGAGTAAGCTCCTATCCACTGTCATGTGCTTGGAGCTCCTAGAATCGCAGTACCAGATCCGCTGCACATGACTGTTGTGAAATGATAAGGTTAGAGAGTTTTTGGTACCCAAAACTTGTTTGGGTACTTTTCTAATGAAAACACACTAGATATTTCTTCATCAGAGGAGCAGTTCTCATCAGAACTTCTACTTAATGCTGAACCATTAAAAGAATGATTTTATTTGGTGAGACGGTGTTGAATTAGCTTTGGAAATTTCAACACACATACAACTTGTTTTGTCTATCTGTTTAGACAAGTGTGATTGTGATTGAAGATTTTTTTTTCTTTGAAATTTGGAATGCATTTCTTTTGGTTTTTCAGAGAATTTTCGAATCTCATCCCCTTTTAAGCAAATTTTGGAAGACAAAAAAAGTTTATCAGAACTGCTTGATTTGCAAGAGTCAGTATCAGAATTTGATATTATTTTATTAGAACAGTTTTCTGATTCCCTTACAAAGGTTGTAGGATTTTTGATATTTGTCTTTACATATCCTAATCCTTCACCTTTGTTCTTAGGTCTTGCTTCAATAAAGTGTATGAACTATTTAGCTTGTTGAAAACCTTTTACATTGCTCTCATTATCATGAATTTTTTTGTAAAGATCTTTTCTTTCTCGTTCATAAAATTCAATTTTGGCATCTTTTGTTAAATTTTGGTCAATTAATAATTGGTTTTCAATTTTGACTTTGTTGAGCAATTTTTTCAAATCATCATATTTTGTGTTTTCTTATGACTGTTTGTTTTGTAAAATCACAAAATCTTTCATTAATTTGTTCAGTTGTTGCTCCAAATCATTATTGTCTGAACTTTCTTTGGGTTCTGATGAACTGGAGCTCCCATTAGAAGTTGCAGCCATTAAACAGACATTAGCCATTTCCTCTTCTTCTTCATCAGAAGAGTCTTTTGTTAGCCAGGTATCTATGCCTGCTATTTGACTGACTTTCTGTAGTTGTCACTTAGCTTCTTCAAGCTTCTTTTCATAGTAGGCTACATCTTTCAGCTTCTTATTTTTGCACTCAGATGCATAATGCCCCTTTTGTTTACATCTATAGCAAACAATCTCTGCCTTTCCTTTTTCCCTGGATTTACCTTCCATCCTCCCCCTGTCACCCTTCTGGCACTTGTTACTTCCACCTCTCAGCCTTTGCTCAAAAGTTTTTGTGAGCAAGGCTATTGCCTTAGCAGAGGCCGAAAAATCTGATGAGGTATCAGAAATTTATGAGCTTTGGCAGTTAGAAGTTTGTGGATCAGTGATTGTTACTCTTTGTGTGTTGGAAACAAGAGCAATAGGTCCAGCCTTGTGGTTTGAGTTTTCATAAATTTCTTCCTCTGTTGGGACAAGGATGCTATAAAGATCATGCAAATTCATGTTCCCTAATTTAAGGGTGGATGCCAAGGTCATAGTGAGACTTCTCCACTCTTTTGGTAATGCATCCAGAAACTTTACATTTCTTTTATCACTAGATTTATCAATACCAAACTTTTTAAGATCATTCAAAAGTTTTGTAAACCTATTATCTGTTTCTGAAAGTGTCTCACTTTGGAGACTTTTAAATCGTTCATATGAAGAAACACAGTTTGTTCTCTTGTTTTGTGGATCAGTGATTGTTACTCTTTGTGTGTTGGAAACAAGAGCAATAGGTCCAACCTTGTGGTTTGAGTTTTCATAAATTTCTTCCTCTGTTGGGACAAGGATGCTATAAAGATCATGCAAATTCATGTTCCCTAATTTAAGGGTGGATGCCAAGGTCATAGTGAGACTTCTCCACTCTTTTGGTAATGCATCCAGAAACTTTACATTTCTTTTATCACTAGATTTATCAATACCAAACTTTTTAAGATCATTCAAAAGTTTTGTAAACCTATTATCTGTTTCTGAAAGTGTCTCACTTTGGAGACTTTTAAATCGTTCATATGAAGAAACACAGTTTGTTCTCTTGTTTCTTTTCATTCTTTCTCATCCTTCACAAAGATTTTCCAACTAATCCCATATCTCCTTAGCAGATGCACATGCTTTTACTTGTGAGAATATGTCATTTGGAAGTGCCATTATCAAGAGTGATTTGACCCTTTCATCAGCTTCAACCATATCCTTATCTTCTTTGCTCCAATGTATTTCTTGTTTAGGAGCAAAAGAGATAGGGATTGCTGGTGTAAGCTCAGTTGCTGGAACAACAGGAATTTCAATAGTGGGTCTATGTGGGCCTCTCACAATGTATTGAAACAGAGCTCGATCATGTCCATTAAGGAAGTTGATCATCCTGATTCTTCACTGGGGGTACTCCTCTCAGACCAAAGTTGGAGGCTTTGACATAGATGCAATGTTAAAAGCATTTTTCCAAGTTTGAAAGTTTGTCATATTTAGTAAAAGAGATTGTTATAAAAAATATGAGCAATCGATCTTTTGAAAATGATTTATTCAATTTGCTCTGATACTAATTGTTGATCCCAGATAACATGCTCAAAGACTAAGTATGGCAAATAGATTTCAACAACTAGGAAAATTTGTGCGGAACTAAAAATCAAACTTTCAAGAAACAACAACTTACAGAATTTTCAAGTATATTGATCACTTTGGAAAACAAAGTTATTGACTGTTACAAATGAATTCTTAAAGAACTCTGCGTGAAGGGCAATGGAGTTTGTGGTGTGTGTATTAAATGCTTAGCTCAACTCATTTAACCTTCAGGGATGACATCTCTATTTATAGAGAGTTTGGATCATGAATAGACGTTTGTTTATTCATGCACTTGCTCTGCACAAAGTTGCTTTTTGGCATATTCATTGAATCTGTTGATGTCAACTTGCTACTTTAAAAATTGTGTCAGGGCCTTATCTTTAAGACAAGTTGGTTCATCCGAAATTCTGATGACCAGCTTACCAGAATTCTGATGAGATTGATCATCAGAAATTCTGATGAGCAGAGTTACCAGATTTTGATGATAAATACCAGATTTATCATCAGACTTATCAGAATGGTCTGTTCTGATCACCTTCTTTGTCTTCACCACTTCCTGATATTCGTTGAAGATCTGTCTTTCTTTTCTTCTTGTCCTGTTATCTTGTAGGCACCTTTTTATTGATTTTTCTTTACTGTGTCTTCAAAATATGATCAGGTTGATCATCTTTTTATTCAATACTTACATAAAAGTTTCCTAACATATATATAAACTTAATGAGTTTCTTGAAACCATATTTTTTCCTCAACTTACAAATATTAATTGTAGATGATATTTTAAAACTTCAAGTTGTGAGACTTGCTATTGTATACAAGTTTAATATTTTTGCTCTATATATGCTCATGTAGCGGTTGTGATACATTAGTTACAAACTAATGTGAGACTTCAACTATGTGTTTCATTTATAAAATCATGGAAAATACTTGTGAAATACAATAAACAATTCAAATATCTATATACTATAATAAATGAGATGAATTTGGGACACTTGGCATGCTGGGAGACAATGAATTCTAGGCTAAGTGGAGGCGGGATCTGTGACAACTCGAACTTTAGACCTATCATTGTGTAACATACGTGAACGTGTTATGATTTTACAAACTTTGATGCTATTGAATGTTATGATATTTACGTGCCTTATGTGTGTATGTTGTGTGTACACGAACCCAAATCACACACTAAAACCGGATTACACCTTATAACCGGTCACACAAGCCCGTTTGGGCCACACCTTGAATCGGACTCCATTGGGTAACCGAGTTGGGCTCGGCCCACTCCCCACTCGCAAACACAAATCCCTTGGTAAGGGTTTGATTTCTTTCATTGTTACAATTTACACAACACACACAAACCCTATTGCTCTCTACTCTCTCTCTCTCGTTGCTTGGAAACCGAAGGCACAAGAACATCCGATCATTCTCTTGTTCGGATCACCTTTCCTTACTCGTAATCGGTTAGTGTTTTGTTTATGATTTTATGATAAGTGATGTTATGATTTCATGTTTAGATGAAACCGATTAGAATCCGCATGATTGTGAACTAGGGCCGGTTAGATTATGTTGTTTATTATTGGTCTTCGGATTGATTTCTTGTTGATAGATATAATCAGGTTCTGTATGAATGATAATCGGATAGGTTGCATGCTAGTTCGATGATATGTTTATGAACCGGTTTAGATTTGTGTGATAATCCGATCTTTGATTTGATGCTGTTATGATCATGCTAGATGGTGATGATTTGAAGATATTATGAATATGATTGAATGTTGAATAATCATTGTTTGATCTGATTTCCGAAACTGCCTAAGTTGTTTGCTAGAATCACGGAAAGATTGTTACAGGAATTATGGAAACCAGTTACACACACGGTTGCGACTCGGAACCACTCATTGCGAGTCGGAACCCCACTCGAGACCACAACAGCACAAGCCGAGACCATGGTTGCGAGCCCCGTTGCGACTCGTAACCAGACCATGATGAGTCGTAATCACCAGTTGCGACTCGCAACCTCCTGTTGCGACTCGTAATCTCCGGCTGTGACTCGTAACCACCGGTTGCGACTCGAGATCGCTGGTTGCGACTCGAGACCATCATTTACACGTGCACTGTTTGGGCCAACACTGTCACGGGCCCAACCTTATGACTGTTATGTTATTGGACTTGTTTACATAGTTGCTAATTGGACTGCTCATGTTAATTGGGCCGACTACTTGGACTCGTTACTTGATATGAACTGCTGATACGTTTATGTGAATTGCCATGATCATACTTGATACCATACGTGATACAAACATGCTACATACGAACCTAACTTGCATAGTAACCATGATAGGACGTGGTTGATTCCTTACTTGTATACTTGAGCATTACACTGTCTGCCGAGCAAACCCAGGTGAGTTCACACTCCTACTAAGGCATGGGATTCCCGGGTCGTGGGAATGGGATAAAGGTTACAGTTGACTAAGAATGTACATATACTTTCCTAGACTATCACCTACCATGGTCCTCGGATGTCAGGACGGTTCCGTAGGTTAGGATAACACCTACGTGGTCATATGCCAATTACTGCCTCGGATGTCAGGCACGCACGTAAAACCTACGTGTACGCATTACTTCTATCCTCGGTACAAAGGATACGTACGTGAAACCCACGTACACCCCCGCGTCTCCTATCCTCGGTTATGAAGGATACGTACGTAAGACCTACGTACACCCCATACGCGCTACTGTTCTCGGAAGAAGAACAGGGATGATACGAGTAGTTGATACGAATAGTCTAGTGGTCACATAACATGGGAAGCCCCCACCTATATAACTTACTATCGGCCCAGTAGTGCCACCCGTTACTTACTGTTACGCACTTACTTACTGTGAACTCGCTCAACTAGTTTGTTGATCATTCTGTTACATGCCTTGCAGATCGTTAGGTACATTGGGGCTTGCACAAAGAGGAGCCGGTCGTTGTGGACAAGGATCGTATTACTTTGATTAGATATTTATGACATTCCAGTATTTTAATTTGGGTTTATAACAATGCTTCCGCTACTTGAACAATACTTGGTTTTGAAACATCGATCATGTCGTGATGAACTACTTTAATGACTTTTATAATTATTAAATGCTATGTTTGATATGATTGATGGCTTGATCCTGGTCACGTCACGCTCCCAAGCGGTGGTACTCCGCGGGTGGATTTTGGGGGTGTGACAGATTGGTATCAGAGCCATTGGTTATAGAGAACTTGGTTTTAATACGGGAAAAAGTTTTTATTAAAACCGGACTATAACCAGTACAGTGTTCTCAACGATCCACAACGACACTTCGCTCCACGTGCAAGACTCGACATCCTAGGTAATAAGGTTTATATTTATTGCCTGTCTGCTAGAACTGTTTAGAACTTTGCTCGTGGTATGCTTAGACTACAATGCTCACTATTTGCTATTGCTTAAGAACCCTTACGTGCTTACGCTTTTCTGTCATCGCACTATTCGCGAACTTTTCTCACCTATTTCGCCTTTGACATGAAGATCAATGGCTGGAAGAATTAACATGACACAAGCCCAGTTAGAGGCTCTTGTTCAAGCCCAAGTTGCTGCGGCAGTTGCAGCAGCTCAAGCAGGTAGTATATCCTGCAGTATAGGCACACACTAGGATCCCTAGATCCTACATTCACTCTTGTATTTAACTTCGTCCTATTCGTACACAATAGGTCAACACGCGCAGCAGCCTGTCTGCACTTTCAAGAACTTCATGGACTGTCGTCCAAACTCTTTCAGCGGCACAGAAGGAGCGGTTGGACTCCTCCACTGGTTCGAGAAGCTAGAATCAGTATTCGAAATGTGCGAGTGCCCTGAGGCTCGCAAGGTCAAGTTTGCTACTGGCACCTTGGAAGGAATCGCGCTAACCTGGTGGAACGCGCAGGTGCAGATTCTTGGGTTGGCAGCTGCTAACGCCACCCCATGGAACGATTTTAAGGAACTCATCAAGCGTGAGTATTGCACGCGTGAAGACATTCACAAGCTAGAAGACGAGCTGTATAATCTGAAAATGGTTGGGTCAGAGATTGAAGCGTATACCAAGCGGTCAAACGAGCTGGCCGTGCTGTGTCCAACTATGGTAGACCCTCCATACAAGCGCATTGAGTTGTACCTCAAGGGATTGGCGCCAGAAATTCAGAGCCACGTGACGTCGGCTAACCTCGAAAACATCCAGGAAATTCAACGCCTCGCTCATCGCATCACCGACCAGGCAGTGGATCAGAATAAACTGCCTAAGCGTGTCAGCGCTACTGCTACAGTCACACCTTCAGCTACTCCCGTTACTCTCAGTGACAATAAGAGGAAATGGGAGGGGGATTCAAGCAAAGCATCAGTTTCGGTTCAGTCCCAGAATCAGCAGCGAAAGACTGACAACTATCAAAGCCCTAACCAGCAGTCGTCAGGTAGTCACAGGCAGGGTGGATATCGTGGAAATCTTCCAAAGTGCAACAACTGCAACAAGCACCACAACGGTCAGTGTAACAAGGGTCGTTGTCAAAGATGCCTCAAGATGGGTCACGAGGCCAAAGACTGTAGAAGCCTTCGTCCTGCGAACCAAAATCAGCAGCAGCCTCACGCTCAGCCTAACCAACAACAGGGCAACAAGGGATGCTACAATTGTGGTGCTGAAGGCCACATCAAGAGACACTGCCCACAGCTCAACAGGAACCAGAACAACAACAACAACAATCAGGGCAATGGCAACAACAACAATGGAGGAAACAACAACGGCAATGAGGCAAGGGGCCGTGCATTCGTACTAGGTCGTGGCGACGCAGTGAACGATCCCAACGTTGTTATGGGTAAGTTTCTCCTCGACAATATTTACGTTACTGTTTTGTTTGATTCGGGTGCGGATACAAGCTATATGTCTGTGAAAATGTGTCAACTGCTAAAACGTGCACCAACACTTTTACCCACCAAACATGTAGTAGAGTTAGCTAACGGTAAAAGTCTAGAAGCCACGCACGTAGTTCAGGGTTGTAACCTTATTCTAGCTGGTCAAGCCTTTTCTATTGATCTCATTCCCATAGTTTTGGGAAGTTTCGACGTCGTGATTGGGATGGATTGGCTTTCCCAACACCAGGCAGAAATCCTATGCAGCGAGAAGGTTATTCGCATACCTCGGTTGGGTCAGGAACCTCTTGAAGTTCAAGGCGACAAGAGTGGTGCAGTGGTAGGCATCATCTCATTCTTGAAGGCTCAGAAGTGCTTACGTAAAGGTCACACAGCCATTTTGGCTCTTGTTTCAGACGCATCAGTAAAGGAAAAGAAATTGGAGGATATTCCAATTGTACGTGACTTTCCTCAGGTGTTTCCTGAAGATTTACCTGGTTTACCGCCTCATCGTCAGGTTGAATTCCAGATCGAGCTCGCTCCAGGAGCAGCACCCATAGCTCGCGCACCATATCGTCTAGCTCCATCGGAATTGGAGGAATTGTCAAAGCAACTGCAAGAACTCTTGGAAAAGGGTTTCATTCGTCCAAGCTCTTCGCCTTGGGGAGCTCCAGTACTTTTCGTGAAGAAGAAAGACGGTACGTTCAGGATGTGTATAGACTACAGGGAACTGAACAAGGTGACGGTGAAGAACCGTTATCCTCTTCCACGCATAGACGACTTATTCGACCAGTTGCAAGGGTCGTGTTACTATTCCAAGATCGACCTACGGTCAGGTTACCATCAACTGAGAGTCCGCGAGGAGGACGTCTCTAAGACAGCATTCAGAACTCGCTATGGTCACTATGAGTTCTTGGTTATGCCGTTCGGACTTACGAACGCGCCTGCAGTTTTCATGGATCTTATGAACAGGGTGTGCAAACCCTATCTCGACAAGTTCGTCATTGTATTCATCGACGACATCCTGATTTACTCCAAGAGTCAGGAGGAACACGAGCATCATCTTCGTCTGATATTGGAACTCCTTCGAAAGGAACAGTTGTACGCTAAGCTTTCTAAATGCGACTTCTGGCTTCGTGAAGTCCACTTCTTAGGCCATGTGGTAAACAAGGATGGGATTCATGTCGATCCATCCAAGGTGGATTCGATCAGGAACTGGCCAGCACCGCGTACGCCAACGGAAATACGCCAATTCTTGGGTTTGGCGGGATACTACAGACGGTTTATTAAAGACTTTTCAAAGATCGCGCAACCACTTACGCTACTGACACAGAAGGGTGTCACCTACCGTTGGGGCAACACGCAAGAAACTGCTTTTCAGTATCTAAAGGATAGGCTCTGCAGCGCACCTATTCTTTCATTGCCAGAGGGCACAGATGACTTCGTGGTATACTGTGACGCATCAATACAGGGTCTGGGTTGTGTATTGATGCAACGTGATAAAGTGATAGCCTACGCTTCTCGTCAACTAAAGGTTCATGAACGCAACTACACGACGCACGATCTAGAGCTAGGAGCTGTTGTTTTCGCGCTTAAGATATGGCGACACTACCTGTACGGTACCAGATGCACGATTTACACCGATCACAGGAGTCTCGAGCATATCCTTAAGCAGAAGGATTTGAACATGCGTCAACGACGATGGGTCGAGTTACTTAACGACTACGAATGCGCCATCAAGTATCATCCAGGCAAAGCCAATGTTGTGGCTGACGCCCTCAGTCGGAAAGACACTCTACCACGGCGCGTGCGAGCGCTACAGCTTACGATTCAGTCTAGCCTTCCTGCACAGATACGAAATGCTCAGGTAGAAGCATTGAAGCCCGAAAACGTCAAGGCTGAAGCCTTACGCGGCTCACGACAACAAATGGAACAAAAGGAAGACGGCGCTTACTATGTAACGGGCCGGATTTGGGTCCCTCTTTATGGCGGTCTACGCGAACTTGTGATGAATGAAGCTCACAAGTCTCGCTACTCAGTACATCCAGGGTCAGATAAAATGTACCACGATATCAGCACTACTTATTGGTGGCCTAGCATGAAGGCCCACATTGCTACGTACGTTGGAAAATGTTTGACTTGTGCAAGAGTCAAGGTTGAATATCAGAAGCCAGCTGGTCTACTTCAGCAGCCTAAGATACCACAGTGGAAATGGGAAGAAATTTCCATGGATTTTGTTACAGGCTTACCTAGATCTCAGCGTGGGAACGATACAATATGGGTCATAGTTGATCGACTCACCAAGTCCGCACACTTCCTGCCGATTAAGGAAACGGACAAGTTCTCCACTCTCGCAGACGTCTATCTTAAAGAAGTTGTTTCGAGGCACGGGGTGCCCACATCCATCATTTCGGATCGCGATGCACGATTCACGTCAGAGCTATGGCAAGCAATGCATAAATCTTTCGGCTCACGTTTAGACATGAGCACAGCATATCATCCTCAGACGGATGGGCAGTCTGAGCGAACAATCCAAACTCTAGAAGACATGCTTCGGGCATGCGTTATCGATTTCGGCAACGGTTGGGAAAAGCATCTCCCTTTGGTGGAGTTCTCGTATAATAACAGTTACCATACCAGCATTCAAGCCGCTCCATTTGAGGCATTGTACGGACGTAAATGCCGGTCACCTCTCTGTTGGGCAGAGGTGGGGGATAGTCAAATTACGGGTCCAGAGATTGTTGTGGACGCCACAGAAAAGATAGCACAGATACGGCAACGCATGGCGGCAGCACGCGACCGTCAGAAAGCCTACGCGGACAAGCGTAGAAAGCCTTTGGAATTTGAGGTCGGAGACCGGGTTTTATTGAAAGTTTCACCCTGGAAGGGTGTGGTACGTTTTGGCAAACGGGGCAAACTGAATCCGCGGTACGTCGGACCATTCGAAATCTTAGAAAAGATTGGCAAGGTAGCCTACAAGTTGAACCTACCAGCTGAACTCGGAGCAGTTCACAATGTCTTTCATGTATCAAACTTAAAGAAGTGCTTATCAGATGAAAACCTCATCATTCCTTATAAGGAACTCACTATCGACGAGCGGTTGCAGTTCGTCGAGGAACCAGTAGAAATCACGGACCGGGATGTGAAGGTCCTCAAAAGCAAGAGAATCCCTCTTGTTCGAGTTCGTTGGAACTCCAAACGTGGCCCAGAGTACACCTGGGAACGCGAAGACAGAATGACAGAAAAGTACCCCCAATTGTTCACAACCAATGCTACCACTACTGAGGCTGAAGCTACTACTTCGGAATTTCGGGACGAAATTCCAGATCAACGGGGGGAGGATGTGACACCCCAGGAAAACCAGTAAATGCTATAACTTACCTAGCTTCCTCAGTGAGTGCATACCAAATTTCGGGACGAAATTTCCAATTAGTTGGGGATAATGTGACAACTCGAACTTTAGACCTATCATTGTGTAACATACGTGAACGTGTTATGATTTTACAAACTTTGATGCTATTGAATGTTATGATATTTACGTGCCTTATGTGTGTATGTTGTGTGTACACGAACCCAAATCACACACTAAAACCGGATTACACCTTATAACCGGTCACACAAGCCCGTTTGGGCCACACCTTGAATCGGACTCCATTGGGTAACCGAGTTGGGCTCGGCCCACTCCCCACTCGCAAACACAAATCCCTTGGTAAGGGTTTGATTTCTTTCATTGTTACAATTTACACAACACACACAAACCCTATTGCTCTCTACTCTCTCTCTCTCGTTGCTTGGAAACCGAAGGCACAAGAACATCCGATCATTCTCTTGTTCGGATCACCTTTCCTTACTCGTAATCGGTTAGTGTTTTGTTTATGATTTTATGATAAGTGATGTTATGATTTCATGTTTAGATGAAACCGATTAGAATCCGCATGATTGTGAACTAGGGCCGGTTAGATTATGTTGTTTATTATTGGTCTTCGGATTGATTTCTTGTTGATAGATATAATCAGGTTCTGTATGAATGATAATCGGATAGGTTGCATGCTAGTTCGATGATATGTTTATGAACCGGTTTAGATTTGTGTGATAATCCGATCTTTGATTTGATGCTGTTATGATCATGCTAGATGGTGATGATTTGAAGATATTATGAATATGATTGAATGTTGAATAATCATTGTTTGATCTGATTTCCGAAACTGCCTAAGTTGTTTGCTAGAATCACGGAAAGATTGTTACAGGAATTATGGAAACCAGTTACACACACGGTTGCGACTCGGAACCACTCATTGCGAGTCGGAACCCCACTCGAGACCACAACAGCACAAGCCGAGACCATGGTTGCGAGCCCCGTTGCGACTCGTAACCAGACCATGATGAGTCGTAATCACCAGTTGCGACTCGCAACCTCCTGTTGCGACTCGTAATCTCCGGCTGTGACTCGTAACCACCGGTTGCGACTCGAGATCGCTGGTTGCGACTCGAGACCATCATTTACACGTGCACTGTTTGGGCCAACACTGTCACGGGCCCAACCTTATGACTGTTATGTTATTGGACTTGTTTACATAGTTGCTAATTGGACTGCTCATGTTAATTGGGCCGACTACTTGGACTCGTTACTTGATATGAACTGCTGATACGTTTATGTGAATTGCCATGATCATACTTGATACCATACGTGATACAAACATGCTACATACGAACCTAACTTGCATAGTAACCATGATAGGACGTGGTTGATTCCTTACTTGTATACTTGAGCATTACACTGTCTGCCGAGCAAACCCAGGTGAGTTCACACTCCTACTAAGGCATGGGATTCCCGGGTCGTGGGAATGGGATAAAGGTTACAGTTGACTAAGAATGTACATATACTTTCCTAGACTATCACCTACCATGGTCCTCGGATGTCAGGACGGTTCCGTAGGTTAGGATAACACCTACGTGGTCATATGCCAATTACTGCCTCGGATGTCAGGCACGCACGTAAAACCTACGTGTACGCATTACTTCTATCCTCGGTACAAAGGATACGTACGTGAAACCCACGTACACCCCCGCGTCTCCTATCCTCGGTTATGAAGGATACGTACGTAAGACCTACGTACACCCCATACGCGCTACTGTTCTCGGAAGAAGAACAGGGATGATACGAGTAGTTGATACGAATAGTCTAGTGGTCACATAACATGGGAAGCCCCCACCTATATAACTTACTATCGGCCCAGTAGTGCCACCCGTTACTTACTGTTACGCACTTACTTACTGTGAACTCGCTCAACTAGTTTGTTGATCATTCTGTTACATGCCTTGCAGATCGTTAGGTACATTGGGGCTTGCACAAAGAGGAGCCGGTCGTTGTGGACAAGGATCGTATTACTTTGATTAGATATTTATGACATTCCAGTATTTTAATTTGGGTTTATAACAATGCTTCCGCTACTTGAACAATACTTGGTTTTGAAACATCGATCATGTCGTGATGAACTACTTTAATGACTTTTATAATTATTAAATGCTATGTTTGATATGATTGATGGCTTGATCCTGGTCACGTCACGCTCCCAAGCGGTGGTACTCCGCGGGTGGATTTTGGGGGTGTGACAGGATCCGAATTGTATTCGGGTCGAATTTATGATTTGCTTCACCTAGATTCAGTTAATCGGATATCCAATACTAATAAAGCATTCATATTAATGCCACATGGCATTCTAATACTATTAAAACATTCTTATTAATGCCACATGCCATTTTCTCCACTAACTTACTAATAATATGTTAATATTGCTAATTATTATATTAATTTAATATCTACTATTTAATATACGCACCTTCTTCTTTAATATTTGAGTCTTATTAATGCCACATGACATTCTCTCCACTAATTTAGTAATAATATTGCTAATATTACTAATTATTATTTTAATTTAAGATCTGAAGGGGTACAGTCCCAAAAACCCCGCGCAAGCGCATAGGACCATACCCTAACTTCATTCCAAAAAAGCATCTTAAGTAAAACCTTGCGCGGCTGCGCAACGGTTCTAAACAAGAGTGGGGAAAGAACAGTCTTCGATAACCCTGCGCCGGAGGAGAAGAGAGATAAACACTCAACTAACACCCTTGCGAGGACCCGCGCAAGGGTACAGTTAGGTTTGAAGACACAAACTCTTGAACATCTCCGCGCGCCTGAAATCAAGATTTGAACAAAGGTATCTTTTCTGTTACAACAAGATGGACACGTAGCAAGGGTATAACGGTTTACAGCTGTAGATCTTCTAGAAAACCCTAAATGCTCATCATGCATGGCCATTCGGTTATAAACAAAGATGACGTGGCATAATCCGAGACACTCATCTAAATCACAACGATGACGCTAACTTAGAGAAGGATCTACCCAAAACCACTTTCCACGTGGCAATTCCCCCACCGTTGATCAAGACTCACGATCCGTGTGCGAAGATTAACGGAAGGAAAAATAACTAACAAAAGGAAAAGCACTTTCTGTTACTATCTCCGTCACACCAGTTTCCCGCCAAAAACTAGCTATAAATAAGGCACTGCAGGTATGATTTCACAAGTTACTTTCACTTCACTCACTTTTACTACTTCATCTTCTTCCTCGAGATCACTGTACTTATTCTCACGCCGGAGGGTGGTCATGGAGAGAACCCCCATTCTCCCCCTGACGAGTCTAACGGCTTTTTGTTTTGCAGTTATCACAGGAGAAGGAAACTAGCCAAAACCCAATGAATTGACGAGAGGATTAACCCCTTTTATGCAGAGACTAAACCCCTGATCTGATTGACTCCGGTCTAACTAGATCACTGTTTCTTCATTGGCGCCCACCGATTCTTCAATTTTCATTTTCATCTTCTCGTTTGATTCATTTTTTCTCTTTTGTTTTCCCTGGCAGAAGCTCCGTTGAATCATCCACCAGGCCCTCGACCGGAGAAGTTGAAGAGCCTGTTGTAGTGGAGTTAGAAGCGGAGAAAGTTGTGGAAGCGGAGACTGTTGACGTTGGTGCTACCAAGCCCAAGTCTCCTGAGATTATGGCGCAAGAGCTTGAGGAAGGGAAATCTATTCAGGAAGATCCTGTGATAACCATTCCTTATTCCGCAACCACTTCAGCTCCTCCCAGGGATGATGATGAGAAAAGCCCAGCTGGTGTTAACCAAGGCTTTATCTATAATGATGAGGAAGACTCTCCTATCCGCCCGGAGGAAACTCTAGGGGATTACAACTATCGATCTTACTCAGAAAAGAGAGCTTTTGTAGTTCACGCGCCGATGTGGAAGCTTAAGCAAGGTGATCCCTTTTCAGACTAACAGATCTGCCGAGACTGGTTGCAAGGTGTTTTTCCTCCCGCTGAGGTTAAATTAGAGGAGCGCGTTCATGATCAAACTTATCATGCTTATCTTGAAGAAACTGCTAGCTCAACTTCCACCACCCACTGTATAGTGCGCCAACGGCGTAGTATGCACAAGGAGTTGGTTGCTTTTGAAGCTTCGAAAAAGGAAGTTTCTGAAGAGAAGACAAAGGTCGCCATGTTGAGATCTAAGTTGGAGGCTGATCAAGCCAAGTTTGAGAGCGAGCAGAAGACTGAGGAGTGGTCTACTGCGGGATGGAAAAGAAAAGCTGAGTCTGAAGCTGCTCTTCTTTTAGAAGAGCGTAAATGTTGGAGAGAGATTTATGAAAAAGACAATAGTGAGAAGATGGGTCTCCGGAATAGTATCAACAATCTCAAGGCGGAGATTGAGAAGTTGAAGAAAGAGAAAACAGAGGCTGAGGCGGCCCGCGATGAAGCGCGTTCTCATCAAGAGAGGAGCGAGCAAAGAGAGGTACAAACCTGCGCCACTCTTGCCCTTCTAAATAAAGAGATAGAAGAACTTACTTCTTGGTTATCTGACCAGGAACAAACTAAGGCGGAGCTTGAGTCTGCTAAAAAAGACTTACAACTTGAGAGGGTTGAGAAAGCTGAGACCTCCCGCCGGCTGGCCGAAACTGAAGAGAAGCTAGAAAATTCTGAAACTGCTCGAGTGACGGCGGAGAGTTTGGTTGAACCTTTGAAGGATGATATGCTCTGGATGAAGCATCATGGAATTATAAATGTAAGTGTGAACTCCTTGTAATATTCTGATATGTTTGCCCATCTTCTGATTTGTGATTTCTTGTGTTGCGCAGGTTGCAAATTCGATCCTCAACTCCATCGACTTGGATCAAACTGTTTCCAATCTGATGGTTACTGTGCATAGTGGCGGAAACACTCAGGGGTATACAGAATGCACCCAGCATGTTAATGATGCATTGAAGGTTGATTGGGATAACAGCAGATCCTTCACGCGTGGAGTTGACACTGGAGCCGCCCATGCTGCTGCTAAGATTGAGTATAACAACTTGCGCCTTCCTGTAATGGATTTGGTGACTGCTGCACTCCAGTCTGATGATTTGTGGCGCAACTAAAGGAGGTGTTTCCAGATGAAGCGGATGATGATGAAGACTTAGAGTAGGTCTTCTTGTTTTTTGTGGTTGTTGAACACTTTTAGTTGAATAGGTTTGAGATGTAGATGTCGTTTGTAATGTTGTTATTGCACTGTTACGCAAGTAACTTTTGTTGATGCATTGTCGCGCGTGTATTTCTGTTAATGCGCTGTTGCGCAAGTAACTTTTTATTAATGGTATGTTTTTTAGTTACAATATTTGCATGGGTACAATTGCTTTGTTTAGGTAAGACAAATTAAGATGGTATAAAGCTCATGTGTGAACTTAGGGCTGGACCTTACGCGGTACATGTGACCGCGCACCGTTCATGAGACTTGTGTTATGTTACCATAGTGTTTTTGTGCTTACCAAAAGGAATTGCATGCATTCGTAATAAAACATAAGAGGTAATGCAACGAACTTTGTATTGATTCGGATAGGGCGCAAAGGCCATGTATTACAAAGTTGTTAGGATAAATAATGAAACTTAAGTTACTGCGCATGTAAATAGTCCTTGTCCCATAAGTTGACAAGTTGAGGAACCTGCCAAATATGAAGGAACTATGGTTACATGCGTGCTGAACTGCCGTGGGCCCCTAGGCTTGTTTAGCTTTTTTGTTACTTGGCCACTCGTCTCCACGCGTGATCTGCTTGATTTCTTTGCGTACGTGCTGAACTAGATGGGTAAGCTCTACACTCTTGAGTGCTTTTTCTATTTCCGTGCGGAGACTGATGCAGTTGTTCGTGGTGTGGCCATTGTCTTTGTAGTATTCGCAGTAGAGGTTCGGATCTTGTCCTCTTTTATTTTTCATTGGTGGTGGTGGTTTGAACTGGTAATCTTCAATGCTAAGCACTTCTGCGGGTGTCTTGGTATGAGGCGTCCACTGCCTTTCGCGGTTTTCTTGTTTGGCTTCTTTTTGCACTGTGATCCTGTTGATTGTCGCGTGGGCGTCATCTGAAGAGTATGCGCCTGAAGTTGAGTCTTTCCAGTTTTTCTTGAACTTCCTACCACTGCTTCCGCTCATGTCTTGAGGGCGGTTCAGGGGCAGTGGTGGTCTGTTGGAGCTTAAATTGCGCTCTGTTTGAGCATAAACTTTGGCTGCTGCCATCAACTTCTCCCAGCTTTTCGGCAAACCTTCAGTCCCTGACAACACTTTGATCATATCATCGCACCTCACCGTGTATTTGAATTGTGCGCGGATTAAGTGCTCGTGCACGTCACCGATTTCCGACACCTCTTTATTGTACCTTGTGATGAAATCTTCTAAACTTTCATCGTCCCTCCGCCAGATGTTCATAACATCCGCAGAGTCTCGAATAGATCGGCGTTGTTAACTGAAATGAACCAAAAATTTTTCCTTCAGATCGACCCAGGATGTTAACTTACCTACTGGAAGATTGTCAAACCAGAGGCGCGCGGCACCTCTAAGGGTCTGGACAAACAAATGGCACCACATAGGTAGTGTCCATCCTCCGACTAATCCTGCGCTAGTGAACACGCGCAGGTGAGATCATCAGGATCTGATAATCCATTGAACTTTCCGACATTTGAAGGTAGTTTTGTCCGCTCAAGGGGAGCTAGTGCAATCTCTTTGACAAACTTTGAATTTTCAACAGCTTCTACTGGTGGGTAAATCAGATTGTAATCATACTCCGCTTCTGGGTTGTAAACCGCATGGATTTTTTGTTTGTAGCTTGCATGATCTCTCTGTATTCGATTGAAAACGCTGGTGTTGTCGTCTTCATTATACGTCCTGTCATATTCATCGGTTTGGGTGTCCCGCTTCTGAGAGAAACGCGGGCCCAAACGTGAATGGACCGACTGACGTTTGTGAGAGTATTGTTCATCACGGTGATCTCGTCGCCTAGATTCAGAGTGAGTGGATTCATACTTAGTGGTGGATCTTGAATAAACTTCTGTATCATCAACTGACATGTGTGACGGTGCGTTATAATGCAATACTCGAGGTGCAGATGTATCTCGCGCCTGAGCTGCAGATCTGTGCGTTTGTGGTGCCGGTTGAGCAACTTGTGCACAAAGCTGTGCGTAGACTACGTTTATCGCACCTTGGGATTTCACGTACCACGAAATCAGAGTTTCACCAGGAGGTAAAATTGAGCTAATCGGTATTTCAGGTTGTACTTCTGGTGTAACCGGTTCATTCTCATGATTAACGTTGTTCTGGACATCATTATCATCAGATGCTTCTTCCACAATCCCCTCGACACGAGAAGCATGAGCAAACATGCCCTTGTTCTCCGGTCGAGGGCCTGGTGGATGATTCGACGGAGCTTCTGCCATGGAAAACAGAAGAGAAGAAATGAATCAAACGAGAAGATGAAATGAAAATTGAAGAATCGGTGGGCGCCAATGAAGAAACAGTGATCTAATTGGACCGGAGTCAATCAGATCAGGGGTTTAGTCTCTACATAAAGGGGTTAATCCTCTTGTCAATTCGTGTTGGATCGTCGTTGACCCTGAATGAGTCAATCAGAAGAGTCGTTTTCCAATTCAAAGGCGGAATCAGTGAATTAGATGCTCAAACTAAATATAATGCTTCACTTTATTGATTCTGACAATGTTTACAACCTGGAAGCAAATCGGCAGCACTTCGTTACAAGTTCCAAGCCGTTACAAATGAAACAACCTTGCACCTATTTATAGAGTTCTTGGATCGCCTATGTGAACATGACATAAAAGCGGTCCAGACAAGTTGTGTGGTTCGCTTATATGAACAATGTTCATATAAGCGGTCCAACATGATAGTGTGGTTCGCTTTTATGGTCTCTGTCCATATAAGCGATCCTACATCCTATTTCATCATATCCCGTTTCTCGGACCTTGTGCACTGGTTATTCTAACCTATCCTATCCTATTACACGATACAAGACGAAGTCAATAGACGTAGTGCACCAACAGACTCCCCCTCGGATATTGACGAAGTCTTCAGTGAACATTCTCTGTTATGCCACCTCTACAGTCTTGATCATCTTTGCCAACTTGTTCAGATTGTAACAAAATAAGTATCCTTCAATCTTTCTCTTTTATCATCTTTATAACTTCATCATCAGTAGGCTCCCCCTCTCGTCAAGCTTCCGTGCTTTTAGGGATCGAAACCTTGCTTTTCAGCTACAAGCTCTTCCTGGAATGATACCTGACTCTCTTCACGCTTTCGTTTGCGTTGAGCTCATCTTCAGACTCCCCCTAAGACTCGGCTTTCGGGATCGTAGTCTGGTTCTTTCCTGTAATCACTTATACAAATGATAAGTAACAACATTTTAAAATCATCAACCAGTAACCATAAACTAGCACTATGCAGCTTTCCAAAATACTCCCCCTATCAACAATATTTCTTATTTTGACAGTGTTAAAGAATCCAACTCCCCCACAGTTTATCATTCAAGTTCAAATTAATGACCTCGTTTTATTTTCAGAAACACAATCAGCATACTTAGATTTTGAAACTCAGCATCTCAGACATCGGTTTATCGAAAATAAAGTAGAAATCAAAATCTTTTTGTATTTTCTGAAAATATAAAGCAGTAAAGAAATATATACAAACATATTTACAAACAATATTTTTGTTTTTGAGAATGCAACAGAGGATCATATCAGTTTTTGACAAGTCACAAGTACCGTTAAGCTTTAAATCATACTCAGTATTAAACAATTCACATAGACTGTTTCTAAATTCTCACACAATTTTCAATTTACTCAGGATACTATTTAGATGTCTTATGAACTTAGCTCATTCATGTGTCCCACCTCTTGAATATACTCCCGTATCCAGAGTTTCAATATTAAGACACACAGGTGATTGTACTAAAATGATGTCTGTACATAATTTAGGGAATGCGAGAACTGAGGGATCTCAGGTCAGAACTTCCGTTCAGCAGAGAGATATCAGTTTCGACTTTGCAGTATGTCCCCTTTAGAGGATCTTTTAGCTACAACAGATGATTATCAATTTTATTGTCTAATCAATCTGAGGGCTATAATGCTATGTTTCAAGCATTTCAGGCAAAGCATTATCCAAGGACTAGGTCAGAACTTCCGTTCAGCATAAGTCCCGGAATAATACCCCAGACATCAAATAGTAGAAAAACCTAGTATATCAGAATAAGAAACCTTTCAAACGAGATTTCAGGGGTTACCTATATATCCAAGTAGTGTTCCCCACAAATTTCGCAAGTTTGAAATTTTAGGTTTATATCCCGAATAAATCTACTAAATGTGTGAACATTTATCAACAAATCATCAGTAAAACTGTTTAACACTTTATACTATACAAATCTTTAGCGTACCATAACTGTCTACTGATGTACTATCATTTCCTCGTTTTATGCAAACACTCAAATTTTTGAATTTTATCATGTTTTTGGCTTTTTTCAAAATTTCTAATGTTTTTGTATTTTCTAACAATATTTTCTCCCCCTAAAATGCAAAACCATTAAAGAAATTTGACAAACCGATACTGATAGCTTTGTCTCGCCATCCATTTTCTGCTTCTCATGCTCTGTTTTGCAGAAAATATAACATCAAGTACCCCCATGATTTACAACCCATTGATTTTGACAGTTAGAAAACCGTTCTTCAACTTGTGTGTAATCATGTTTGTTCCGCCGTGAGGGTTTCGGCATAGTCCATTACCACTTATTCAAAGTAGACTAACATCAAACATCACAATCATCAACCAAACAAACAAACAACCAACAAACAAACAGCAATCATCAAACACAATTCAAATTTATACTAAGCAACAAACAGGCTCCCTGTCTGACCAAAACCAGGGATCTTCAACCTCTTCCTGTGCAACACTCTCACAATCTTCATCAGCATTTAGCACCTCCACATTCAAACTTTATCAAATACACAAACAATTTGTCATAAAAATTTCAATCAATAAAGATAGATGCCGATTCATGCTTCGCAATCCAGGAAGCTCCGGCAATTCCAACCGCTTAATCAAACATGGTGTCCACCCAGGCCTCAGCAGCCTTAGGTGTAACCTTGATTCTAGCAACCTAAATTTTAAAGTTTTCAGCCTTGAGCGGTGGAAAATTTGCATCATAGGCAACCAAAACTGAATCCTCAGACGTTTTCACCTCAGAAGTTGAATTTATTGTTTCAGTTTTTGGTTTCCAAATTTGTTTCTGTTTCTCATCTTTTATCAAATCAACACGTTTTTTAACCAACCATACTTGACCTTCCAGAGTACCTCTTTTGTAAAAATTTGTTTCTTTCTGAATCTTTTGAGTTTGAACAACATTTTTAGGTTTCCAAATCTCTTGAAGTTACACCAACCGATGTTCTCTGACTCTGTGTCGTTCTCAATCTGAGTGTGTGAGAGTTCCAGGTCTGTCTAAAATCAAACCTGTTCGGGTTTGATTTCCAATTTTGATTTGAAACAAATTCGTTTGTGCTAAACTTCCAAGTTTGTCTCGAATCAAATCTGGTTGACCTTGGTTTCTCATTCCCAGATTTCTGTTTATCAACATCAACAGACTTTGGATTTTGACACTTCCGTACAACGTGTCCAATTTGATCACATTTAAAACACACTTTCTTTGACACATCTTTTGGCTGTTGTTGTTTCTTTTTCATGGCCTCAAACTCTGCATTAGATTGTTTTCCAATTTTGAATTTTTCTTCTTCGGTAAAGCTTTTTCCTTTAACAAAAGTCATTTTTGTCTGAAAATTTGACCTTTCAGTTCTGTTTCGATTATGTTTCTTCTTATACCCCAAACCAGACTTCATGTTTTTCTTCTTAGAACCAGGTTTGTTATAAGACCCTTTGAAACCTTTACCAGCAAACTTCGACATTTCAGACTTCTCAATTTCAACCATCTTGAAAACTTTGTCAATTTTCTCTGAAATCACATTCTAAATCGGGAAAACCACATCCAAGAATAGTTTGTCCGATCCAATCATGGTATAAACCAATCCTTTTGAATCATCATTCAAATTCTTCTCAGATTTCGTGTCTTTCAGATATCCATCATAAAGATTTCCTTCACCTTCATCCTGTGATTCAGACTTACCTTTCAAAACACTATCACCCACCTTACATACCACCTCTGAATCATCAGCATCATCAGATTTGGTGTAAGTCACATCGATATTTTCAGGTAATTGGTCAACTATGTTCAAACCCTTTGCCACCTTTTCCTCATCATAAAAAGTATAATTGTCTCTCAAAGGTGGTGGTACCTGATGAAATTATGAACCAATACCCTTTTTACAATTATTAGTATCTTTGTCATCTGGTGTGATATTGAAAATACGTTCGAGAATGTACGAAGAGTTATGATAACTTTGAAGTTTTGTAACAATCTTTTCTTTTTCAGCCAAGACTTGTTTAAGATTAGCAATTTCATCAACACGCTTGTTTAATTCAATTTGCTTTTCTTTAAATTGTCTTTCATACAATTCTTTGGTTGTTAAAGTTTCAGACAATCTCTGATCAAAACTTTTGACTTGGCTCTTCAAAGTATCATAAGCTTCTTGTACTTTCTGACTTGACCATTTTAAAGAGTCATACTGTTTTTGTAACTCTAGAAACTTAGATTCTTTCTCAATGCAATCAACACATTTTGTGTCACATTTTTCTTTCAAAACCTTATTTTCTTTTTCAAAATCATGACATTTCTGTGTTAATTTCTCAACTTTTAATTTTAAGCTTTGCTCTGTGTCAATCCTTTCTTTACATTTCAGTTTTAAAGCATTTTCAAGTTTATTTATTTCATTATCTTTTGTTTTTATTATTTCTTCTTTTTTCAGTACAAGCTTTGCACTTTTCAATGCAATTCATGCACTTGTTTTCTTTTTCAATAACCAATTCAACATTTGATAGTTCAGAAGATTTTATTACCTCAGTGATTGACACCTCGGCATGCTCAGCTGCTTTTGTCTCCTGTATCTTCTCAACTTTTTCTTCCATCTCGTTCGGCTTTTGTTCTTCCTCAGCTTTTTGATTCTCTTCACCAGCAAGCTTTGCAACAGTCTTTACCTCTTCAATCATCTTCTTCAACTCTTCTTCTTTTCTCTTCTTCATCTCTACCACCTTCGGTAGACTAGCTTCAAAAACTTCTCTCAACTTGTTCATCAAATCTGGCAGATAACTTTTATCAGAAAGCCTTTTTGTATTGAAAATACGCTCACTTGGAAACACATTAGTTACAGCATCAAAATCAACTTTTGACGGATCTACCACTGGATTCCCCTGTGGATCCAAGTAACACTCCAACTCTTCATTCCATCTATTGGCTCTCTGTGCTTCTTGAAATGGTTCATACAGCTTGCCAATCTCCCATCTTGCACTGTCCCTTCTCCACCATGTATCATGATCATCTTTTGCCACGAATTCATAACCAATAGCATCCTGTTCTGGAAGAACTTCTTTGCTCCAGTCATAGCCTTCATCATCATAAATGACTGCAAGAGCCCTTGATTTTTCTTCCTGTTGTTTCGACCTTGGTGGTTCAGACTTATTTTGATGGTAAATCGCTTTCTTGTAATAGTCTTCGTTGAACGGATTTTCAGAATCGTCAGCAACATACGAATTTCTGCACTCGCGCTTGAAGTGACCTTTTTGTTTGCATTTAAAACATGTCACTTTGGATTTGTCAAAACCCAGTTTAGTAGATGGCCCTCCAATTGACTTCCTCCCTGTAATTTCCATGAACCGCTGTGCTCGACGAACTGCACTGGCCATGCACCATCTGATATCCATCAGTTCCATCTCTTCGGGTCGATTTGATCATACTCTTCTTTTTCAAATTGGTATTTCCAATCTTCCCTGCGACGAGGCCTTCATACGATTCCAATACAGATGCTAAAAAGATCATCTGTTGCTTTGCCGATTCTTCGCTAAAGTTCTGCCCATTCTTCAAATCAATCGCGATATTACACTGAAATACATTCTTTGAATTAGTTTGATCTGAAGTGTTAGAAGAAGAACCACTGTGAAAACCACTGTGAAGACTTTCATTGTTGACTGATATCGAACTTTCAGCAGAAAATGTTGTTTTTGGAGAACCAGCATTTGGTACATTTCCTCTGTAATAAATCTCTACATTCTGCTGATACGCTGGACTGTTGACTTTAGATCTCTTTAACTCCAATTCATGGCTTACAAGCCTTTCAATCAGCAAGTCAACCTTTAGATCATCTGGCTTAATTGTATTCTTCAGCATAAGAGCAAAATATTGCCAATCTTGATCATTTGGCAATGCATCAAACAATTTATCCACCATCAATTCTTCAGAATAGTCAATTTTATATCTAACCAATTCCATTTTCAGATGTCCAAATCTCTCTAACATCTTACAAACAGATTCATTTTTCATGCAATTGAACACTTCAAACTCTTTACGCAACAATTTCTTCTTATTCTTGACAATCTCGTTACTCCCAACACACTTTCTCTCCAATGCTTCCCACAATTTCTTTGACGTTTTTTTCTTGTTCAAGCAATGAAATAATATCCTCTCTCACTGACTGTTTAATCAAAGTTATCATTCTGTATTCAGCAACAACATTCTTTACATCTTTTTCTGTAAAATCTTTCTCCTCGATTAACTCTCCCTCTCCTTTCTCTGGTGCTTGATATTCAGTTACTAACTTTAACCAGCTTTCAGGAGCAAAAGCTTTCACCCATCCTTCAAATCTGTTTTTCCACCAATTATAATCTTCAACTTTCATCAATTTTGGTGGCTTCTGTTGACTTCCGTACATGTTTTCGAACTTCAGATTATCCGAAATCTCTTTTGAATATTCTTTCAACTCAGCTCTTCTATCTGACGATTCAGAAGTGAACGCGTTATAGAATGTATTGTAGAATTCTTCACCGTTGTTCGAAATTTTTGATCTCCTGAAAATCAATAACCTGGAAGCAAACAAACAAACTTAATCAGTTTAAACAATACCAAGTAAATTGAAATACACTAACACTCGATTGTCGTGAAATAATCTTGACACTTGAACGAAATCAGATTGATCGTATGAGCGAAAACCAATTTGGACAAATAAGCAGAACTGGTTGGACAGATAAGCGAACCAACAACTTTGACCAAAAGAGCGAACTGGATTGGACCAAAGAAGCGAACCAGTTATCATTCGAACGAGCGGACCAGAACTTGTCACACTAGCGGTCCAGAAATTGTCACTCGAGCAGACCAGAAATTGTTTGTTCGAGCGGACCATGATTGTCTTATGAGCGGTCCAGATATCGTAACTCGAGCGGACCAGGAAATGTTCGTAAACGCGGACCAGATGATGTATGCTCGAGCGGACTAAGCTTGTTTTTGGAGCGGTTCAGACGCAAAAATGTACAAATGAGCGGACCAGAATTGTTCGGATGAGCGGACCAAACTTATTTTTGGAGCGGTCCAGATGAAATAATGTACGAATGAGCGGCCCTGGACCTCTCAGATGACCGAAAACGCGGACCTCAATTCGAAGGCTATTTTGTCCATTTTTAGTTCGAGTTTTAGTCTGAAAGTTTCAAGGGTTTGTTATTGTCCAATAATACACGTCCTGTGAAAAATTCGTCCGATTTTAACCGTGGAAACTTATCTAAATCGAAAAAGAAGGTGTAGAAGACAGAAAACGGATCAAATTTGAGCTGAACTCTTCTTCCTGTGCTCTGATACCACTTGTTGGATCGTCGTTGACCCTGAATGAGTCAATCAGAAGAGTCGTTTTCCAATTCAAAGGCGGAATCAGTGAATTAGATGCTCAAACTAAATATAATGCTTCACTTTATTGATTCTGACAATGTTTACAACCTGGAAGCAAATCGGCAGCACTTCGTTACAAGTTCCAAGCCGTTACAAATGAAACAACCTTGCACCTATTTATAGAGTTCTTGGATCGCCTATGTGAACATGACATAAAAGCGGTCCAGACAAGTTGTGTGGTTCGCTTATATGAACAATGTTCATATAAGCGGTCCAACATGATAGTGTGGTTCGCTTTTATGGTCACTGTCCATATAAGCGATCCTACATCCTATTTCATCATATCCCGTTTCTCGAACCTCGTGCACTGGTTATTCTAACCTATCTTATCCTATTACACGATACAAGACGAAGTCAATAGACGTAGTGCACCAACAATTCGTTGGGTTTTGGCTAGTTTCCTTCTCCGGTGATCAATGCATAACAGAAAGTCGTTAGACTCGTCACGGGGAGAATGGGGGTTCTCTCCGTGACCACCCTCCGGCGTGAGAATAAGTATAATGATCTCGAGGAAGAAGATAAAGTAGTAAAAGTGAGTGAAGTGAAAGTAACTTGTGAGATAATACCTGTAGTGCCTTATTTATAGCCGGTTTTTGGCGGGAAACTGGTGCGACAGAGATAGTAACGGAAAGTGCTTTTCCGTTTGTTAGTTATTTTTCCTTCGGTTAATCTTCGCACACGGATCATGAGTCTTGATCAACGGTAGGGGAATTGCCATGTGGAAAGTGGTTTTGGGTAGATCCTTCTCCAAGTTAGCGTCATCATTGTGATTTAGATGAGTGTCTAGGATTATGCCACGTCATCTTTGGTTATAACCGAATGGCCATGCACGATGAGCATTTAGGGTTTTCTAGAAGATCTACAGCTGTAAACCGTTATGCCCTTGCCACGTGTCCATCTTGTTGTAACATAAAAGATACCTTTGTTCAAGTCTTGATTTCAGGCGCGCGGAGATGTTTAGGAGTTTTTGTCTTCAAACCTAACTGTACCCTTGCGCGGGTCCGCGCAAGGGTGTTAGTTGAGTTTTTATCTTTCTTCTCCTCCGGCGCAGGGTTATCGAAGACCGTTCTTTCCCCACTCTTGTTTAGAACCGTTGCACAACCGCGCAAGGTTTTACTTAAGATGCTCTTTAGAATGAAGTTAGGGTATGGTCCTATGCGCTTGCGCAGGGTTTTTGGGACCATACCCCTTCATTATTCTTCCGAACATGATTAATGGTATTTCAAGATCGAAGGTAGTCGCTGATCCATTAATTTCTTTGTGTATGTTATCGTTTTGATCTTGTAGATTATTAGTTTTTAAAAACACTGATTTGAATCCTGTTAACATTATTCTTCTTTTACTATTTTCCAGACCCGATCAAAAAAATTAAGGTATGTGATATATTTGTGTTGATTATGTATTGATTTTTTGTTAATTGAAGTTGTTGATGTTTGACTGTATATTTAAGTAAACACCGACGTATCCGGCATCATCTTCTTCATTGTGCGAACAAAATCATAGGTATGTTGTTTGTGTGTTATGTTTGGTTGTTCAACATTAATCGAAGTTACTAATGTTTTTGTTTTGATCTTTTATGCTGAAACCCTAAATCTGAACTATCAATCGAACAACGAATCTTCAAAGCACTTAACAGGTTAGCTGAATGTTGTTACTGTTTTTGTATTTTAATAAGTTTAAACGTGTTTTTAAGGTTTTAGCTCTATTATTTTTTTTTTTGAAATAAAAAAAAACTATAGATTTTATGCGGTTTAAGTTGTTAGTACATGTTTGATGATCTTCTCATATTAACATATAAAAGGGTTTTCTTTTTTTTTTTGTATGGATTTTTCAAATTTTTGCATAAAATATTTATAGTTTGTGTATATGTTATCAGGATTTTGTTCTTTTTTTTGTCCAGATTTATTATTTTCAGTTTTTTATAGATTGTTCATGTTTTCCATTCATGGTTTTTTGCATTCAAGATTTTTTTGAATAATTACAATATTCAGGTTTTAGATCCTTCAAAATTTTATCCATGGTTGTTAAAGATGAAAAATATTGATACTTCAATTATTGCCTTTTTTAAACAAATGACAAATAGTTTCAATTAGTGATTTTGTAGTAAATGCAATATATTGACACTTTAATTACGTTTTTGATGATTTGTATCTAGTATTATTGAGTAGGAGTTGGCTACAAAGCCAATATTTCCTACAAAGTGTAGGAAGCTATAGGAGAGTGACATGTGGCAATTAGTTTTTTTTTAATAAAAGGGCATTAAGGTAATTTGACAATTATTTTATTTATGGAATTTATTTTATTATTAACTAACACATGAGAATTTTAAGGAAACTTAATATCTCCTTGATTTCGTATTGAAAGATATCAAAATTAATGGAAGTTATCATTTCATGCGATTTTCATATCTTCTTCGTAAATCAATTGCCTGATAAAAAATAATGGCTTCTTCAACAAGTTCTTGACGGTGTGTTTTACCAGTTAAAAGGTTAATGTTAATGTATTATAATTCCCTTGGTATTAAATGTTGTTTTAATTAATGAAACGCAATTCACTGAGAGATATTGGTATTGTGTTTTAGCAGTTAACAGTTAATAAACGCAGTTCACTGAGAGATATTGATGTGTTTTACCAGATAAAATACAATGTGATGAACCAGATGAAATACACCGTCTTGACGCTGTATTTTATCAATTTCTAGTTTCTTCACATTGTATTTTATCATAGTGTTGTGTTTTACTACACTTGAAGTTGGATACTAGATTTGTTTTATAGCAGTGTGTTTTAGTGATAAAACACAATGTGACGAACCCGATGGGATACGAATTGAATGTGCTTTAGAAGAAGATGATGAATTGCGAATGGAATGATAAACATGGTATCAATCGTGCTTATATTTCCATCCGAATTTGTTATCTTGATCCATGATTCTAGCTATTTTTGGCATGAAAGAGGGTTTTCTATAATTGGTTTTAGAGAGAGGGGGGGGGGGGAGAATCGCGAGATTGTAGGAGGTGTGTTATTTATGACAGTTATTTGATTGATTTAAAACACGTAAAATGACAAGACTACCCTTAACCTATTATAACAATTAATTAATGACACACAAAAATTACAAAAATGCCACTGACTTGATCTCAACCGTTAAACACACCCATCGGATGGCTTAGATCGCTTCCTACACTTTGTAGGAAAAACACACTTTGCGCAGGAACCCTACTAACTTATTATTATTATTATTATTATTATTATTATTATTATTATTATTATTATTATTATTATTATTATTATTATTATTATTATTATTATTATATAATGCATTTTTAGAGTAAATTACCATTTTAGTCCTTGACTTCTGTCATTTTTTGCCATTTTTATCGACCACCACCACCACCTCCCATCACAACCTTCTCTCATCCCTACCACCTACCTGCACCGTCACCACCCACCCCACCACTATCACCACCCACCATTTCCACCACCACCGGCCACTTTTCCGCCACCCACTTCATCAACCAATACCACCGCCATCATCGTAAAACCAACAACCACTACCATCATCTTCACTGTAAACTAGCACAACACCGTTCCCATACAATCACACCTGCAAAAAAAAGAAAGAAAAATGTGGTTTGACCAAAATTCAACTAAGTTAACTAAATTTTTTGAATGGAGTTAGTGGGTTGGATGAAAATGACAAAAAATGACAAAAGTCAGGGACTAAAATGGAAGAAAACAAAACTATTTGGAATAAAATGGCAAGAAAAAAAACTATTTGGACTAAAGTGGCAATTTGGCTCAAACCTCAGGGACTAAAATGCCAATTTACTCTTTTTTTTTTTTAATTGTGATGACAGATTTTCAGCAACTATGAATCTAAAGAAGATGAATCAGAGTTTCTTTAAATTTATCGATGACTTAGAATCGTTCTACTTGGTATGTTATATTATTCCTTTTTATATTTACTTTTATTAAGCTCGATTATTTTTATAATATGTATAATCTAATTTTTTAGTATGTTCTTTCACATACAATAACAAGTGATTTTGCAGCCGACTTGTGGGGAAATAACGTGCCTTATGTTGAGTTGATCTAAATTCCCTAAATAGGTGTTAACTATATGTAAATAAATAGATTTTTAACTAATGAGATATTTTAGGTTTTGTATTTTTCAATTAATTTTTGTTTTTAATATTCTTATGTTACGTTTAGATAGATTTAAAATATTTGAAATTTTATAAAATGGATTTTGTTATTTTTACATGTTTAATGATTTGTATTGAGTAGAAGTTAATAATTTTTTTGGTCTCTTTTTTTTACTATAATTATTGAATTGTCTAAATAATAACCATATTCAGTTATGTATATTTTTGAAATTTTGGAATTTGAAATATGTTTATTTATGGCTGATTTCTAAATCAATTTCCATCATTTTTAATTTGCAATTATCATTATCATTTATTAACTTCCTAATTTAACAACCTTATAACTTAAACGTATTTTATTTGTTTGTTGTCAAATATAAAACATTTATTATGGTGGTAATATAATTATAAAGCAAATTAAGACGAATCAAGTTATTATTTTACAAACTTTTAATTTTCAAGTGTAAATGTTATATTTTGAATGTATTCGTTGATTTATTATGTTTTTGAACACAGTAAAATGTTTGTTATAATTTGGGTTATGCGTTTATTGGTGTTATTTGTTTTTAACATTATTTATACAAATATGTAAATAGATTTATGCTAATAGTCAAACCTAACATTTATAATGTGATGTATTTATAGTAAATAGTTATGACTTAATTTTAAGTTTTTATAGAGTCGTTTACTTTGTCAATAAATATTATTTTTACATGTTTTTTTACAAATTTTGTCAGTTAATTTAAAATTTATCTCAACTACAACTGGTAATACAAAACAATTATAAAACAATATAACTTTTAAAAATATTTCTTTTTATTTTATTTAAGAAAATAATTAGATTAATATAAATTAAATTTTTGTTATCCGGGAAGTTCAGGTAGTATTTTTACTTTACATTTGTTATATACATAATTTAAATAGTTTAATCCCGTAAAGTTCAAAAGGAATAACCTAGTAATTATATAAAGGTTACAAAAAGTATGCATTATACAAGTTCGTTTCACAACAAAGATAAAAAGAATTAGGTAAGAAGTATAAGGTTGGTAGTTACGATGGTGATACATGTGATTGGTGAAAATGAGTGAGGAAGAAAGAGGGTGTTGGGTTGTGTTTTTTTCTTTGTTAAAATGACTATTTTCCTTTTATGTATTTTCTCATAGTTTTTACTATTCGTATAGGTTTAAAATTGGAAGTGAAAAAATTGTAATTTTTATAATATCTTTGATAACTACCCGTATATTTATTTTTAAAATTTGAAAATTATAGTACTAAATTTTATTTAAAAAGAAAGAGATAAATAAATTCCTTTTATTGGATTTCTTACAATATCAACTACTATCCTTCATCCGTTATCCAAGACACTCCCTTTCATTCAATGAAGACAACTTTTCTACGTTAGAAGCAGCTGTCTTTTTATAATTTAAAATTTCTTTTTTCTATGTTTAACATCGCTTGTCTTTTGGCCATCTCAACGAATACCAAAATTTTACTTTGTAGTGCAGAGAAAGTACATTACCATACGTGATTCGAGAACACTTATGGAAATGATCAATTTGTCACACCCTGATTTTCTAGTGTACCCGAACTTGGGGTATATGACAAATTTATATAGATATTCTCAATAACACAACCGAATTCTTGATAATATAAAATTATTACAATTTACAAACGTCCAAATCTCAAAAAATTATACAGACCAAAGTGTATATAAGATCCACAAGCGGATCGGATAAACAACTGATTACATAAACAGACTACTAGGCATCTTGCATTTAGTTGCAAATTCCACTTAAGCAATTACCGGGCAGCTTCCAACCTATTTACGTTCTTTGCAACCTGCGCTTAGTCTTTTGAAGATACATCAGTTTACACTGGTAAATACAAATAACCGACACATTTTGAAAATATTTCAAAAATGTTTTATATACCATAGGTATATCAATTTTCATAAATAACTTGGGATAAAATATATCTCTTTTTATCAGTTTTACATGCTTGTCAATACATATGGGGCCCAGAACTAAACTCCGATAACATGATTAAACGACACGCCACTTTAAACCCATAAAAAGGGTATCCCGATAAAGGGTAAGAAAATAATTTATTATAGAATTAGCATCTGTCGGGTGTATGCCTACACCCCGTGCTTAAGTCGTGGCCATTTGCAATTAAATGAGCCGATGATATCCACAACACGGTCGGATTAACCCCAATGTTTAAGTTATCAAGCAATACGAATTAAAACGGGTATTTTGGATTTTTAGGCACAATCCGTCATTGATCCCATGCCCGACCAAGCGGTAATAATTTACCGTATCCCAAGTCCGTATAGGGAAAATATGTTAAGAGTATTTATCTGGCTTAAGTCTTTACAATCGAAAGACAATATATAAGCACAACCGTTCAAACAAAATAAAAAGTAAGGTTCTAATTTACTGGACGCATTTAGTTTGGAATGAATGGTATAATAACCAATTAGAATGTTAACGAGTCCTATTCAAGTAATAGACTTGGACCGGTTAACTAATATAAAGAAGATGGTACGGTTCGCTAGATTAGTAGTGACCGGATAGAATGTGGTTTGAACCCTCACAAGTACTATGCCTTGTATATAATATGGGTTAACCGTAATACATTCTGGATTTTAAAATAAATTGAAGGATTTGACCCAATTCGGTTAACTTATATAATAAAAGTTACATAAGTCAACCGTACGCGCATAGGCGGTATCTGGTGATCGGACGATTCAATGTCAAGTTCATTATGACAAAATATGTTTAATATGTTACCACATCAGTAGGTATTACAAATTATAGGTACATTATGGTTTAAACCCAATTTATGCACAAAAGGGCATTTTGGTTAATATTATGGCATATTACATGAACTTGCATAACACCCGACAACTGATTATGATCAAATGGTATAACCTCAAAGGGTTATTCAACACATAAATATGATCATAACGCAACTTCAAATCAGTAGCTACCTTAGCTAAATCGGGTCAGAATCGAAAGTCAAAGAAGAAGTCAAACTGCTTGACTTTCGGTTGCAACCCGAACAATAAACTGGAAATAATGGGCTGAACATGTTGTGACATGTTCTAATATGTTTGAGTGACTGATATAATGTCAAAAATATGAATTTAGACGTTTATAAGTTCATTTTATACATTTTCTGTAAAACTGCGTTTTGACTTTGATTTAAACATAACTTTGACCGCCATTTGACCAATTTAATGTGATATTCAGGAGGTGTCCTCTTAGGCGATTATCACCTACCTTATTCCGATCACGTAGCCATGTTCAATTCGAACAATGGCTGGACCATAGTGGTCATAACCGAAAGTCAAAGCAAAAGTCAATTTGCTTGACTTTCGGCTAATTACTTAGCCTAATAAAATAAAGGAGCTATGAAAGAACACTTACTAGTGTTCCAGGAGAATAATGAACTCAGAATGGGGGTCTCTATAGATCAGAAGCCAATCCAAGAGCAGATAGAGAAGAAAGAAATGTATAAAAATGAGCTGCACAAGGGTGTTATTTATGGTTGCAAAAGCTTTCTAGGATCTTGCCAAGTGTTAGTGTTAGTTCTAAGATGATTCTAGCTCGTTTGTGAGGTGTAAGAAGCTGAACATGGGTGGCAATTCGTGAAAGAGGTGGCATCAATGTAGGCTGCCTTGAGCAGCAAACACAAACTGCCAGCACCATGCCTTACGGACTGGAAGGGTTTAAGGCTTACGGTTCGTAAGCCTCTTAGCATCCATGGTTTTCAAATTTACTTACGGTTCGTAAGCCCCAATGGCTTACGGTTCGTATGGGGTTGTCAGATACAAACTTTCATTTACCTTACGGTCCGTAAGGCTCTATGCCTTGCGGTCTGTAAGGGTCACTCAGAGGCCAAAACTTTGGCATGTTGACATATTTAGTCCCTCCACATCAATTCTTCCACTATTTTACACAATTAGTCCCTCTCGTCCAATACTATGGCATATTTGAGCGTTGATTGGACACGTGTTGCCATATGATTCGATATAAAATTCCAAGGTGTTACATCCTCACCCCTTTAAAAGAAATCTCATCCTCGATATTTTATTCAAAAAGATAGGGGTACTTTTGTCTCATATTGGACTCAACCTCCCATGTATATTCAGGGCCACGATGGGCGTCCCATTTGACTTTCACAAAGGGGATCATTTTCTTTCGAAGCTTTTTAACCTGTCGATCCTCGATCGAAATCGGTTTCTTAATGAACATCAGGTTTTATCAATCTGCACATCATGGTACGACATTGCTAGTGACTCATCGGCTAGACATTTGTTTAAATTGCATATGTGGAACACATCATGGGTTCCACTGAGTTCTTCAGGTAGCTTAAGTCTATAAGCCAGGGAACCGACACATTCGATTATCTCAAATGGTCCAATGTATCTTGGTCTCAACTTTCCCTTCTTTCCAAATCTCATCACACCTTTCCAGGGTGATACTTTTAATAAACCTTGTCTCCAATTTGGAACATAAGAGGTTTTCGCCTCTTGTCAGCATAGTTCTTTTGCCTATTACGGGCAGCTTTGAGCCTGTCCTGGATCTGAATAATCTTCTCCGTGGTTTCCAGGAGTGTCTCAGGTCCTGATAGTTGGCCTTCCCCAACTTCAGCCCAACAAACGGACGTTCTGCACTTTCTCCCATACAAGGCTTCAAATGGAGCGGCCTTGATGCTAGTATGATAACTATTATTGTAGGAGAATTTAATTAGAGGTATATGGTCATCCTAACTACCACCTAAATCAATCACGCATGCTCTTAGCATGTCTTCCAATGTCTGAATGCTACGCTCACTCTGTCCATCAGTCTGTGGATGGTAAGCCGTACTGAAATTTAATCGCGTGCCCAATGATTGTTGGAACCTCTTAAAAAATGAGACGTATATCTCGTATCTCTATCAGATACTCTGGATACTGGCACACCATGTAAGGACACAATATTTTCCACAAATAATTTGGCCAATTTATCGAAACTATAAGTCTCCTTGATTGGCAGAAAATGGGCTGACTTAGTCAGTCTATCGACAATCACCCAAATCGTGTCATTACCATGTTTGGTCTTTGGTAACTTGGTAATCAAGTCCATAGCTACTATCTCCCATTTCCATGTGGGAATTTCAAGTTGTTGTAGCAGTCCTGACAGTTTCTGATGTTCGGCATTAACTTGCGAACACGTCAGACATTTATCTACATAAGTGGCTATGGATTTCTTCATACCCATCCACCAATAATTCTTTTTCAAATCCTGGTACATTTTGTCTCCTCCAGGGTACAGAATATCTGGAATTATGAGCTTCCTAGAGAATTAGATCTTTGAGTCCTCCAAAGATAGGAACCCATATACGATTATTCAATCTCATGACTCCATCGTTTCCAGGTGTTAACTGATCAACAGTTCCACCCAATCCTTCATTAGAAGCATTTTCTTCTAATAAGGCTTGTTTCTGAGCATCTAGCAGCTTCTCATTCAAGCTTGTACGTAGCTCAATACTTTTGGCGTTCACCCTGATAGGTTTAACCTTTTCCTTGCGACTCAAAGTATCGGCAACAACATTTTCCTTACCGAGATGGTAAAGAATCTCACATTCATAATCAATTAAAGTTTTCATCCAACGGCGTTGTCACATGTTTAAATCTTTCTGATTAAACAAATGCTGGAGACTTTTATGATCCGGGTATATAATACACTTTGTGCCATATAGATAATGTCTCCACAACTTTAATGCAAATACAACGGCACCCAATTCTAAATCATGGGTGGTGTAATTCTTTTCGTGCACCTTAAGTTTTCGTGATGCATATGCAATCATTTTACCTCTTTGCACGAGTACACAACCCATTCCTGTGTGTGAGGCATCACATTATACGACAAAGTCTTCAATCCCCTCAGGTAGGGTTAAGGCAGGAGCATTGCTCAATTTATGCTTCAGAATCTCAAAGGATTCCTCTTGTTTGGGACCCAGTCAAACTTGACATTCTTGCAGGTTAGGATAGTCAAAGGAGTGGCAATTCGAGAAATGTTCTCAATGAACCTTCTATAATAACCGGCCAATCCTAAGAAACTACTAATCTCAGATGGAGTCTCAGGTGCTTTACAATTCATGATAACTCCAATCTTGGCGGGATCCACTTGTATACCATGCTCACTAATTACATGTCCTAGAAACTTGACATGAGATTAGTTTTGACATTTTTCACGGGTGTTAGACGTGTATGGAGTGTGGTGATACTCGGTTTGATTACCCACACATTTTTTTTTAATTTTATTTTTTAACAACCCAAGTCTAATAATGGTTTATTCTAAAATTTTATTATGTGAAAAATGATTTAAAAAAATATTTGTATGTGATAATAGTATTTAGATTTTTTGTGTTATGAAGTATTGAGTTATCTTTTGAGATTTATCTTTTAATTAATTGTAGTTTTTATAAACATAAAATTATATAAAAATTAGAGGACAAGATAATATGTATTTCGAAATTCCAACATGTATTTTTTAATACACTAACTATACCCAATACTTGCGAGTTTACTCGATTCTCAAAGGTAATTACCCGACATATATCTGATGGGTATTGGTCTAGGGTATGGGACATGGTTTCAAAACTAGGTATGAGACTTGAATTACCAATAATCGTCCTATTAACGAGTTATGGATTATCATAATTTCTAGAGTTGATTACACATATAGCCCACTTAGTTTTCAATTAACACGTTTGGGAGCTAAATTCAAAAAAACTAAATCCATTATATCATTACCGATTTAATGAATGTATATTTCTACATATCAGAACGCACCAAGCGAACATAAATCTAATCCTACAGTTCGAACCCTAAATTGTAGCTGAACAATGAAACTTGAATCATAAATCGAAAGAGAGTAAAACTTGAGATCTTGATCCTGACTGTTGATTCATAATTCGGATTGTAGGAAACTAGTCGAGATAAAGGGTTCAAAATAAAGGAATTGTTATAGCCAACTCTCAAGTCAACATCGTAGTCATCTATCGCACTGTCGGCCACACAATCTCTTGGCTAATTTCACTAATACCAATATCTGAACCATCTACTCCATGGTGTGCCTCACTTGCCTGCAGCTAGTATTTCCCCCAGGTGTGGTGGAATCTCTCCTCTCACCAAGTTATTGTCATTTGTAGGATTACTGGTGTGGAGTATAAATAAAAGATCCGACAAAAGCATCTCCTAGACCAAAACCACCATAGAGGCCCCTTTTGTGACACACCAACAACCTTATAACTCAAAACCGCTATTTAAATGTATAATGTGTAGGAACCGTTCGCGTAATTAAATAAAACAAAACAAATTTTATTACTGATTACAATACAGAAATAAGAAAGCATAAAGTTACAATACAAGTTACAACTGAAATAAACCAAAATACAAGAAAGGGGTAGAAGCAGAGTGGCTGAGTCACGTGTTCAACACGCTTCCCTTAAAACAAATTCCGAGTCTCCCAAGAGTACTCGTTTTGTTTCCCAGGGTACAACAGCCGGAACAGTAGTACTACCGGAGTTCGCCTACAACCCGAAGGTTACCTTGAAAACTTGCAGGAAGAAGATGATAACAGTAGAGAGAAAGTTAGAGATGCTGTTGTGTTGCTGGGTTTTTCGTGGTGTACTCTACAGCAAGGTATGGAGCTGTATTTATACAGCTCCCGGTTTGAAACAGCCAAAACGAATTAAATGAGAGGTTTAAATTGCATTAAACGTCTTCAATGCAATTTAATACGTCATTTAATTCTCAGCCAAAGCCTATTAACTCGTCAGTTACGAAGCTGGACTGAAACTGCACTGTCATTCAATGCTGGAAGCTTCTGCGCGCGCGTGTGCGCGTAAGTCAACCTGGTGCGCGCGCGCCCAGGTCTACACGCCATGCGCGGTGCGGCCTCTTGGCTCACTGCCATGCACGCATGCGCCACACTGGCTCAAGTCCATGCGCGCGTGCGCCACGTCACCTTGCGCGGTGCGTCCTCTTGGCTCAAATCCATGCGCGCGTGCGCCACGTCACCTGTGAGCCTATACGAGCTCGCCACACAGTCGCGCCGTATTGGCTCACTCTGGTGCACCGCGCACCACACAGCAGGACCCATGCACCATGCGCGCAACCGCGCGCCTCCGTGCCATGTGTACTCGTGCGCGCATGCGCATGACTGCCACGTCATGCGCCGCATCACCTACTGTTGGTGCAGTTGTCTGTCGACTACATCCTCGTTCGAGTCTTAGTTAAAGAAAGACAAGCCACTACGAGTTTAACTACGAATTGACTGCGGCAATATCCAAGGGGGAGTTTGTTGATGCATTTATTGTCTATCGCCTTCGTCAATTCGTGTCGTAGTGAAAAGCCGGTAGAAATCAAGCTCATAATGTCACAAGTAGATAAAATTAGCAAGGTGTCATTTTGGTAATTAACGAGAAATCTCATTAATTCAAATGACATATAAATAGGAGAGTTATGTCATAAGTTGTAAGGCTTGGAAGAAGTTAGAAGACTTTTGGTTCCATTTGTGATTTTGGTGATTCAAGTCTAGAGAGAGAAAGTCTAGAGAGAGAAAGTATACTCTCCACGTGATTATTGCTTGTACACGTCATCTTCATCAATAAAATCACGTTTCTAGTACGTTATTGTGTGTTCGGTCACGCATGTTCACGGATTCCGCACGTCGAACGTTCGTTACGCAATCGAACGGCGTCAAAACCGGTCCTACAAGTGGTATCAGAGCTAGGAGCTCGATTGCACGATCAAATGCATTGATTCGTACCAGATTTCAGCCGATTCAGATCCGATTTCATCTATTTCTTCATCTTCTACCTATTTCTCACGTTTTTTTTGGAAATTCGTCAAATTGAACGTGATTTCACGGTCCGATTCGTCTGAATTTTTAATATGTTGTGCGAAAATACTTGAATTGCAACCCTACCAAGTTTCAGATCGAAACTCCTAACCGTTTAGGAGAAATCTAAGTTTTTCGGTTCGTATTTTCCTTACAATTTAGGTCCGCTCTTGTGGAGTTTCACAGGTTCGCTTATTCGATCAAAAATTCAGGTTCGTTCATCAGATTAGATCAGGTCCGCTTATAGGTAAACTGTCAGGTTCGCTCATAAGCTTTTTAGATTCGCTTTTGTGATCAACAAAAGGTTCGCTTATCTGAACAAAAAGGTGGTTCGCTTTTATAACCCAACAGATTCGCTCATAGTGTCATATCTGAGGTCCGCTTATTAGTCATCGTTTATAACTGTCATCGTAATCATTGTGTTTGAACAATTAAGAGTTGTCGGCCATTAAAGATTTGTGAATTGTAGTTATCTCGGCCCAATCATGTGTTAACAATGTTTGGCCCTATAGGATTGTCAAAGTGATATTGATAAATCAAACTTGTCATTTTCAATCCACTGCTAACATTGTTAGTGTCTCAATAAAAGGGATTCATTGTTAGTGATTTTAATAAATCAAACTTGTCTGCCACACACAAGTGAACAAAAGGCCCAATCAGCCCAAGACATCACGTGGGTCTAAAAGTTTTGGTCCTATCAGATTAAGCATTTGTTAAAGAAATTTGCATATGATTTAAGACATCTCGACCAAATCAATTTTCAGTAGAAATTGAGGCCCAATCACAATAAAAGAAAGTGTTTTAGTTCAAGAAAGAGCATGTGATTTTAGTTTGTCAAGTCTACTTTTGTATCGGTTCAGTCAAAATATCCTTTCAAGGTTGTTTGTCGGCTGCATTATCTGATTCAATGATGTTTGATGTTCAATGATGTTTGATGTTTAAGAAAGTGTTTGATATTGCACCGCCCACTTGTATAAACAAGGCCCAATCATGTTGTGATTTTGTTGGAATTAGCGGTCCACTAAGAATGAACATGGAAGGCCATTAAGCCATGTGATTTGTCCTTAGTAGAGGCCCAATTACAGCCCAATCACCTTTAAAAGGTCTACATCTATTGTCGGCCACTTTAAAATTTTGGTTCAATTAGCATTGAGAATAAAATTGATTACGGTTGTGACCGTTTGTGTGATTTGTTTGGCCCAGTCACTTGATTTGCATGTTACGGCCCAATCAATGTATAAGTTCATGTGCACCGACCCACATAATCAAAATTGTCAATATTGGTTTAAGTGGATGTGAGACTCAATACCGGCGGCCCAATCACAAAAGTTCAAGATTAGATTTGTTGGCTTGTTATTGACATGTGATGGATTGAGTGGTTTTAATTTGTAAACAAAGTTTTTGTGCAAACAAAGTTTGATTAGTGGTTCGCTAGCTTGTGGATTTAAATTGGGAAACCAACGTTTAGCGGGCTTTGTGGAAATTGAGATTTTGTGAGACATCAGTTCGCACACTCACTCGAACGAATCTTCACTCGATCTGTTGTCACCGGTTTATCAGATATTCATCTGATTCATTTGTTTTGAAAAAGAGATTGAACGGATTTTAGATTGTGTGAATTTCAAAATTATTTGAAAATCCATTTTTGTGAATCTTTTCATTACCGAATCATGGATACGAATTTCTTTAATATGACTCAAGAGACATTTGATAGAATAAATGTATTAAAGAAAGAATTTGATTCGTTTTCAGGTTATCCAGGAGAAAACACAAAGACTATCATTGAGAGGTATAGCCATCTTGTTCGCTCAATGTCTGAGAAGGGTATTCAGAAAAGTCCAAATGAATGGGTTGAAAGATTAGCCAATTCCATACCTCAACAAGAATGGGGTACATATCTTTTGGACTTAAAAAGGACTGGAGAATACTCTAGATTGACAATTTGTCAATTCATTGAGAGACTTGAAGAACAGATGGAGAGAAATGCTAAGAAGAAGAAAAGTCAAAGTCTAAAATCAATACTAAAGAAAAGCAAAAGTGTTCAAGTGGGAGAGGAACAAACGGAAGAAATTTCTGTTTTGAAAAAGGAAAAGAAAGCTAATGAGAAACAAATTCTTGTGTTGAAGACAAATTGTGAGAGGTTGAAATCAGAAAATGACAAACTGTTAAGTAATTTGAACAGTTTGACATTAGAAAATAAGAGTTTGAAAGAGAAAGAAAAGGATTTTGAAAGCAAACAGAAATCTTTAGAAGATGAAGATTTCTGGATAAAGCTTGAAAACAAAAAATTGAAAGAAAATGCGAAAGTTTTTGAAGATAAAATGAAAAATTTTGAAAATGAAAAATTAAAAGTGGTGAAGGTGATGGTCTTGTAAGGTACGGCGAAGCTCTGCAATTTTGTCTCCAGAGCTTGTAATTTGTCAATAGATCAATAAACGAGACGTTAAATAGTGAAATCAAGCTATACGAAGACCGAATCAATGAATTTCGCCTCTGATTCAGTCTAAGCACTCCTGATCGACTCGTCAGGTCGTCAAACGTTCCTACAAGTGGTATCAGAGCAAAATTAAGACTCATTTTGGGATAATATCTCGGCTTGAAAGTGAAGCTGAGAATTCGAGAAACAAAATTAAGGATTTTGAAATTGAAAAATCAAGAAGTGGAGAAGGAATTTCAAAGTCAAATAAAAATTCTTGAAGATGAGAGAGATGTGTTTAGTAAAGCAACATCGAAAAGCAAAAAATGATCAATTCTCATCTTGAAAAGATTATTCGACTTGAAAAGGAAAGTGAGCAAGCTCGAAAGAAAATCAGTGAGCTTGAAATAAAATTGAAAGGTTTTGTGACTTCTTCAAAGTATGTGAACATTCCATGTCCAAAACCGATCAATTCTGTTCCAATAAGTGACGATGTCACAAACTATGACAAAGTTGTAGTTGAAGATTGCGATGAGAAATCTGATGATGAAAATGAAAAAATTGAAAAACAAAAATTGTTTTTAAAATTAAAAGAAAAATTTAAAAATACTGTTTTGCAATCTACTGAAATAGGTGAATGCTCAAAGCAAAAACCTGTTAAGAAGATTGTAAAACAGAAACAAAAAGTTAGGAATTTGAAAAATTTTAAAAATGAAAATAAAAGCTTATCAGATCAATCATCCAATCGCAATCAAAAATCACAAAAATTGAAAAATCAAAATTCAAAAGTTGTTGGTAATAAGTGGTGCAGGTCGGACCACAGTGCTCAAAAGTCAAATCCAGCAATCAAGAGGAGAAAAGAGTATCACCAAGCCAAACAATGCTTTGATTTGAGCATTTGGACTGAAAATGGTGATTGGTACGATAACAGAGTGTGTTACAGATGCGGTTATCAAGGACACATTGCTGTTAACTGCCAGAGAAGGAATTTTGAGACGAGAAGATGCTTTAACTGTCAAATCAGAGGTCACATTGTCAGAGATTGCCCAAGGAAATCAAGTGAAAGATTGAGGGTTAATTCTCAGAAAGTGGCAAAGAAAACAGTCAATGTCAAGCCCAAAGAGCAGAAGGTTCAAGAACCTAAAGTTCAAGAAAAGAAAGTAAAGCTTTCTCAAGGGCAGAAAGACAGACTGAGAAAGAAGAGGAAGAAGGCCAGAGAATATCTGGAGAAGATTTTGTCCTCGGGTTCATCTGTTGGTAAAAATAATAGTTCTGATGAATCGACTCCCTCGACTGCAAAGTCAAGCAAGACGAATTCATCAGATACAAATCTGAGGACGAAAGAGGAAAAGAAGAAGGTAAAAGTTGGTGGCAATGAATTTGTTTCCTCGGAAACAAAGGAGCCACATGTCGGCAATGAATCTGGCTCATCAAAGTCAGACAAGCCACCTTCAGGCAATGAATTTGGCTTATCAAAGTCAGACAAGCCACACTCAGGCAATGATTATTGTGTGTCAAAACCAGAAGAGCCATTTGTTGAGGTAAAATCTGAGAATTCAGGTTTAACAATGGATGATGCAAATTTTCCACCATTGTTGAACAAGAATTCAAAATCACCCAAGGACAGTCAGGCTTGGGTGTAACTATTCAAATAGAAAAACCTGACTTGCCGGAGTTCCCTGGTTGGTAAGCGTGGAACATGAATCGGCACATTTCTTGAGAAATTTCACTCTGGTGATTTTTCGTTTTACATGTAGTAAATCAGGGACATTAAGTTGTACTTGATTCTCTACAAGTGGTGTTTGAGATTTAAAACTGATATTGTAAAATCTGTCATGTGTATGAAGAAAACAAGGTGATGAAGTGACCCCGAACCTACAAATGTTTGGTAAACAAACTAATTTTTCTGGAAAAACCATTTTGATTGAAACAAACTTAAGTGTTTTGAAATCACAATGGGAAAATAGTTTGTTGTGAGGGGGAGTTCTGATTGTTTATGCCAGGTGGATGGAGAATTGAAGTGATTCTAATCAAGTTGTCAAGTTTGTATAGTTTGTTTCAAATTTTCTCAGAAAATCAAAATTGAAACATATTTTGATTTTAGGGGGAGAAAAATTTAAAAAAATTAGAAAATTTGAAAATGTCAAAAACATTGAAAAATGCAAAAATGAGTTTTGTTGTGAAATAAGAGGAAATGATAGTACATAAGTGGACTATCACAGCACGCTAAAGATATGGAATGTTAAATGTGATAAACAACTTTATTGAGGATTTGTTAGTAATTTTTTACACATTCAGTAGATTGTTTTTGAGATATAAACATAAAACGTCAAACTTGCTTATCTCGTGGGGAACATCTCTTGGATATATGGGTAACCCTCGAAATCTCGTTTGAAAGATTCTATAAGATGTCAAACTTTCTTAGATTGTGGGTAACATTTCACGGATATATGGGTAACCCCCGAAATCTCGTTTGAAAGGTTTCTTTTCTAAAATACTAGGTTTGTTTATACTTAGTGATATCTGGGGTATTATCCCGGGACTTCTGCTGAATGGAAGTTCTGACCTAGTCCTCGGATAATACTTGCTGCAAATGCTTGAAACACAGCATAAACCCTCAGCAAAATGAGACAATAAAATTGATCATTCTTGTTATTGTAAAAAGATCCTCTAAAGGGGACACAAATCATGATCTCTCTGCTGAACGGTAGTTCTGACCTGAGCTCTCATGATTTCAAATCTAACCCTTTACAGATATCATCTTAGTATACTTACCTTTAATTCTGAATATTGAGATATGGATACGGGAGTATATTCTGAAGTGGGACACACAAATAAGTCTGTAAAACTGAATTGGAATCTGGATACGGGAGTATATTCAAGTGATGGGACACTCGAATAAGGTTAAGTATCTAAAACATTAATCTCGTATCTCGAATCAGTTAAACTTTGTGTAAAGATATATCTGACAATCTAGGTAAATTGTTTAGAGCTTACAATGTTCAAAGCTTAACGGTGTTAGTGATTTGTCTCAAAACTGATATGATCCTCTTGCACAAACTCACAAAAATATGTGTGTACATATTTCATTTCTGCATTTAATTTCTACTATTGCATTTATGTTTCATAGTATGAAAAATTCAAACAGATTTTCGACAACTGATGGTGAAAAGCTGATATTCAAAATCTCAAAGGCTAAACATGATGAACAGACAGGTTGGTTAAATGGTTTGAAATGTTTAAGATGATTCATTAATTTGAATCAGATTTTGGAATGTTTCAAAGTTGATAAATTTTAAATGTGAAAAGTCTCAAATGTTTAGTTGATTCATTTAGTTGAATCACAATATTGTTTGTTATAATTGTGTGTTTGAGCTGAACAGAGAAAAAGCCAGGATATAATTTCAAATGTGATAACGAATTCCAGACAGCGATCCCAGCTCGATGATAGGGGGAGTCTGACGAGAGTTAGATCAAGAGAAAGATCCAGGTACATGATTCCAGGAAGAAGTTCCTGAAGAAGACATGATTCCAAGAAGAGGTCCTGAAGAAGACCGTCGAGATTGAAGAGTGTCATGTTTGAAGACTCTCACTGAAGATTCCGTCAACATTCAAGGGGGAGTCTGTTGGTGCAGTTGTCTGTCGACTACATCCTCGTTCGAGTCTTAGTTAAAGAAAGACAAGCCACTACGAGTTTAACTACGAATTGACTGCGGCAATATCCAAGGGGGAGTTTGTTGATGCATTTATTGTCTATCGCCTTCGTCAATTTGTATCGTAGTGAAAAGCCGGAAGAAATCAAGCTCATAATGTCACAAGTAGATAAAATTAGCAAGGTGTCATTTTGGTAATTAATGAGAAATCTCATTAATTCCAATGACATATAAATAGGAGAGTTAGGTCATAAGTTGTAAGGCTTGGAAGAAGTTAGAAGACTTTTGGCTCCATTTGTGATTTTGGTGATTCAAGTCTAGAGAGAGAAAGTCTAGAGAGAGAAAGTATACTCTCCACGTGATTTTTGCTTGTACACGTCATCTTCATCAATAAAATCACGTTTCTAGTACGTTATTGTGTGTTCGGTCACGCACGTTCACGGATTCCGCACGTCGAACGTTCGTTACGCAATCGAACGGCGTCAAAACCGGTCCTACACCTACCACTTGGTCCTTGCAACCCTTGTGTTCCACCACGCGCACGCGGTAAAAAATACAAAGGCGGCTCTCAAGCGGCTCGTGGCGATGCGAGCGTGCGAAGTGCGAATGCAAAGTGCAAAGTGCAAAGTGCAAAGTGCGCCATCAAAGCGCCACATTGCGCCTCATCGCCCACGCTACGCGCGCGAGCGTGTGCGAGTGCGAGTTAGGGTGCTCCGCACCCTTCGCGAGGACACTAGTGTGTGCTTCCATGAAACAATAAGGATGGAGAGTTCCACCTTAAATACCCATTTAAGTTCCATCTCTCCTCCTATGTGGGACAAGGTGCTACTTTCCCTTTTGTTTCAGCGTTCAATGTTTCAAACACCCAACTTTGAGCATCGATATCTCATTCATCTTAGCTCGGTCTTGGACGTGGTTTTGTTCTTAGCGAAGCCCTTCCAACATAGAACACAAACCCACAAATAAATAATAAAACCCGCTCATTTTATTATATTTATTTCTAGTCCAAAATAGGAAAAAATCATTTTCCTATATTTGTGAAAAATGCTATTTTCACTTATTTTTCCAACAATCCCCCACATGAAAAATGCTATTTTCATCAAATTTCCAACAATTCCCTACATGTATGGAAATGGATCTTTTCCTTACACTTTTCAACGATAAACTTCGACAGTTGAGTATTGCAAGATAGGTAGGTTGTCACCTTTGAACCTTCTTTTGTGAAGCGCACTTAGCTTACTAGCGGTGTGTAGACGCGATGTCCTTGAACATACCCCCATTTGTGTAAACGACAATACACTTCACACAATACTCTCCCTGGTTTGGCCAACTCCTCATTGTCGTGTCCTATTATGGTCCTGGAACACTAGCCTGGTTCTGCGAGAGCTCTAGGATTTGCGCACCCCACAAATCCATTTGAAGCGACCCCACTTCTCTCTAACATAGGTGATTCCCATGAATCATTAAAAGTATCATGGTTATTTGATTTCCCGAAATCATTAACCTTAATATGCTTATCCTCACTTCAATGTCACTGATTGGAATGGACTAGGAAGTATATTTAACTCCCTTTCAGTTTTGGGGTGCTCCCCCACAGTGACTCCGTTTTGGTAATATGATTAAGTTGTCCTATTGAACTTAGATCTTGGGATCTCCAATCAACTAAGTTAGGTTTCCCTCATATTCCCATTTACCATGGGCTTTAGTCCCATTCCTCTTGACGACGTTTCTACTAACTCTCTGCTTAAGCCTTTTGTAAACGGGTCCGCAATGTTATCCGCTGATCTCACATAGTCAATTGTGATAACACCCGTTGAGAGTAGTTGTCGTATCGTGTTATGTCTACGTCGCATATGCCTTGATCTGCCATTGTACATCAAGCTTTGAGCTCTACCAATCGCTGATTGGCTATCACAATGTACACATATGGCTGGCAAAGGCTTTGGCCATCTTGGAATATCTTCCACGAATTGACGTAGCCATTCCGCCTCCTCGCCTGACTTATCCAAGGCGATAAATTCAGATTCCATTGTGGATCTCGCTATGACCGTTTGCGTAGAAGACTTCCAAGCAATAGCAGCTCCTCCAAGTGTGAACACGTAACCACTTGTTGATTTGGAATCTTTATTATCCGATATCCAGTTTGCATCAGTGTATCCTTCGATCACTGCTGGTTGTTGGGTATAATGCAGTCCATAGTCTCTTGTGTATCTTATGTATTTAAGCACCCTCGTGATAGCCTTCCAATGATCCGCGCACGGATTGCTGGTGTATCTACTTAGCCTACTCACCGCGTAAGCCAAGTTGGGTCTAGTACATGTCATTAGATACATTAGACTGCCAATAATTCTTGAATACTCTAACTGAGCAACTCCATCTCCTTTATTCTTCTTGAGATGTTGGGAGGTATCAACTGGAGTTCGAGCTACACTCGTATCTCCCGAGTTGAAGTTTTCAAGAATTTTATTCACATAGTGAGATTGACTTAACACAAGACCGTCTTGGGTTCTTATGATCTTTACTCCAAGAATCACATCCGCTAAACCCATGTCTTTCATGTCAAATCTCGCTTTCAACATGCTTTTAGTAGCTTTGATAATTTTATCATTACTCCCAATGATATGCATATCGTCTACATAAAGGCATAAGATCACATAACCTTCATTTGTGTCTTTGAAATAAACACATTTGTCGCACTCATTTATTTTGAAACCATTGTCAATCATGACATGATCAAACTTTTGGTGCCATTGTTTTGGTGCTTGCTTCAAGCCATACAAAGACTTGACGAGTTTACATACTTTACCCTCTTGACCTGGGGCAGAGAAACCTTCAGTTTGCTCCATGTAAATCTCTTCTTCTAAATCGCCATTTAGAAATGCGGTTTTAATGTCCATTTGGTGAACTTCCAAATTTCTTAAAGCCGTTATAGCAAGAACCAATCTAATCGAGGTTATGCGCGTCACAGGCGAGTAGGTATCAAAGTAATCTAGACCTTCCTTTTGTCTAAATCCTTTAATCACCAACCTAGCCTTGTACTTATCAACACTTCCATCAGTTTTCATCTTCCTTTTGAATATCCAATGATATCCAAGTGGTTTGCAACCAGGTGGAAGATCTACTAACTCCCAAGTATGATTTTGCAATACAGAATCTATTTCATTCCTTATTGCTTCTTTCCATTGAGGTCCTTCTGAAGAGGAAACCGCTTCGCGATATGTATTGGGCTCGCCCTCAACCATATAGCTAACGAAGTCTGGACCGAAGGATTTTTCAACCCTTGGCCTTTTACTTCGCCTACGATCACTTTCGTCAACCTCAGGTCGTTCATGTGTCTTATCATGAACTACCTCATCAACTGGTGTAGATGAACTTTCACCTACTTCAAAATTAGTTGTTGATGACGTTGCATGTGTTTGTCTTCTCAAAGGAAACACATTTTCAAAGTAAGACACAACGTTAGGATTCACCTCCATGATAGTCTTTACGTGTACATCAGGATTCTTGGACTCATGTACAAGAAAGCGATGTGCACTACTTTGATGTGCATACCCAATGAATATGCAATCAACAGTTTTGGGTCCTATCCTAAGAGCCTTAGGAGGTGGTACAATCACCTTTGCTAGGCACCCCCACACTTTCAAGTATTTGTATGAAGTCTTCTTCCTTTTCCATAACTCATATGGAGTTTCGTCTCTCTTTTTGAGTGGTATCTTGTTCAAAAGATAATTAGCCGAGAGAATGGCTTCCCCCCCACATTTCCTGCCTCACCCCAGAACTTATCAACATGGCGTTCATCATTTCTTTCAATGTGCGGTTCTTTCGTTCCGCCACGCCATTTGATTGTGGAGAATAAGGAGGTGTACACTCATGTATAATGCCACTTTCTGCGCATAAATCGGCAAAAGGTGCAACATATTCGCCTCCTCGATCGCTTCGCAAAGCTTTTATCTTCTTTTGAAGTTGATTCTCAACTTCATTTTTATACAAGATAAATTTACTTATTGCTTCATCTTTACTCTTTAGTAAATATACATAGCAATATTTAGTACTATCGTCAATAAACGTGATGAATTACTTATTTCCACCTCTTGTGGGTACCGCTTTTAAATCACAAATATCAGTGTGAATTAAATCAAGGGGTTCGGTTATTCGTTCAACCATTTTCGATGATGATCTTGTAAGTTTGGATTCTACGCAAGTTTCACATTTATAGTGTGAATCAATATGGAATGTTGGTATACAATTTAAATTGATTAAACGGCGTATTGAATTAAAATTGACGTAACCTAATCTACCATGCCATTTATTCGAATCAGAAAACTCAAGCATATAAGTAGAAGTAGAAGCAATTTTATTCATGTTTTTCTTGACTGCCATTACATTCAACTTAAACATTCCATTTTGGGCATAGCCCTTGCCTACATACATTCCTCGTTTAGTTAGTACAAATTGATCGCTCTCAAAAACTAAACGAAATCCAAACTTGTTAAGCAACCATCCCGAGACTAGATTCTTGCGCAAGTCTGGGACATACAACACGTTGCTTAGAGTGAGCTCCTTCCCTGAAGTCCACTTCAAGATCACCGTACCTTCACCCATGATGTCAGCTGTGGCTGCATTTCCCATATACAGCTTCTCTTCTCCAGAAAGCGCCTTGAAGGTGGTGAAGAGGCTTTTGCCTTGCACAAACATGACGGGTCGCGCCCGTATCAACCCACCATCCTTTTGGAGTGTTGGTCACAGTATTGACCTCATCCATCATTGCGCTTTTATCGGAAATCATTGCCACCAAAGGCATTCCGTCTTCATCCACCATGTGCGCACGCTCACGCTTTGGTTTCTTGCATTGGTTAGCCCGATGCCCCGGCTCGTCACAGTGGTAACAAGTCCCTTGGAACATTTGAGGTTTCTTTTTCACAACCCCTTTCTTCGGTCCAAGGTTGCTAGCCTTTGCTTTCCCTTTGTCCTTTTTCCCCTTGCCCTTCGCACCCTTAGAGGATTGCCCATGCTCAACCAAATTTGCGCTAGCACTAGTCTGCGCAAGGCTGCCTTTTAGGGCAATTCTATTGTCCTCTTCTATCCGAAGACGAACAATAAGATCCTCTATAGTCATCTCTTTTTGTTTGTGTTTAAGATAATTCTTAAAATCAACCCAACTAGGAGGTAACTTTTCAATCATCGCTGCCACTTGGAATGTCTCGCTAAGTGTCATGCCTTCCGCAGAGATGTCATGAAGTATAATTTGGAATTCTTGGACTTGATTCATAACTGTTTTAGAATCAACCATTTTGAAATCCAAAAAACGGGCTACCACAAATTTCTTTGTGCCAGCATCCTCCGTTTTGTACTTCTTGTCCAAGGCATCCCAAAGCTCTTTGGAAGTCTTGACGTTGTAGTACACATTATACAACGCATCTGACAGGCCGTTTAACACATAGCCACGACATATGAAATCCGAATACTTCCACGCATCTACCGCGCACTGTCTTTGTGCATCGGTCTCCCCTTTTACAGGTTGGGGAGCGGTTTCCGTTAAGAACCTCGCAAGGTTCATGGTGGTCAGGTAGAAGAACATCTTCTGCTGCCACCGCTTGAAGTGTAGACCCGAGAACTTCTCGGGTCGTTCAGCGTGATTAGCCACTGTGGACGCTCCCACAGTGGTGGCGTTTAGGGGGGTTACCGTCACAATATTTGTGGTGTTGTTACCGTTGACATTTTCGTTCGTCATGCTGAAAAATTAAAATTTGTAAAGTTTTAGACAAAAAATTCTGATTTACGCAAAAACCAGAAGTAAACTATTAAATTTTAATTTTACCACAAATTTACTGTTTAGGCTTCTAAGTCCAACTTTGAAGACCAAAACAGAAAATTTTTAATAATTAGAACTTACTGATTGGCTTCTAAGTCCAACTTTGAAGACCAAATCAGAAAGTTTTAGCAAATTTAGGACAAGTTCGAATGTAACCAAAATAGTTTTCAACCAAAGTCGCTCCTTTGAAGATGAAAACTAAAAAAAAATCTGTTTTTAAAACACAAACTGAGTGAAAACAAAACTGGTTTGAATCACAAACAGAATGGTTTTGATTACACGAACGGTTTTAAAAATTTGTTTTAAGATTGTAGGAACCGTTCGCGTAATTAAATAAAACAAAACAAATTTTATTACTGATTACAATACAGAAATAAGAAAGCAGAAAGTTACAATACAAGTTACAACTGAAATAAACAAAAATACAAGAAAGGGGTAGAAACAGAGTGGCTGAGTCACGTGTTCAACACGCATTCCTTAAAACAAATTCCGAGTCTCCCAAGAGTACTCGTTTTGTTTCCCAGGGTACAACAGCCGGAACAGTAGTACTGCCGGAGTTCGCCTACAACCCGAAGGTTACCTTGAAAACTTGCAGGAAGAAGATGATAACAGTAGAGAGAAAGTTAGAGATGTTGTTGTGTTGCTGGGTTTTTCGTGGTGTACTCTACAGCAAGGTATGGAGTTGTATTTATACAGCTCCCGGTTTGAAACAGCCAAAAACGAATTAAATGAGAGGTTTAAATTGCATTAAACGTCTTCAATGCAATTTAATACGTCATTTAATTCTCAGTCAAAGCCTATTAACTCGTCAGTTACGAAGCTGGACTGAAACTGCACTGTCATTCAATGCTGGAAGCTTCTGCGCGCGCGTGCGCGCGCAAGTCACCCTGGTGCGCGCGCACCCAGGTCTACACGCCATGCGCGGTGCGGCCTCTTGGCTCACTGCCATGCGCGCATGCGCCACACTGGCTCAAGTCCATGCGCGCGTGCGCCACGTCACCTTGCGCGGTGCGTCCTCTTGGCTCAAATCCACGCGCGCGTGCGCCACGTCACCTGTGAGCCTATACGAGCGCGCCACACAGTCGCGCAGTATTGGCTCACTATGGTGCGCCGCGCACGACACAGCATGACCCATGCACCATGCGCGCAACCGCGCGCCTCCGTGCCATGTGTACTCGCGCGCGCATGCGCATGACTGCCAATAAGGATGGAGAGTTCCACCTTAAATACCCATTTAAGTTCCATCTCTCCTCATATGTGGGACAAGGTGCTACTTTCCCTTTTGTTTCAGCATTCAATGTTTCAAACACTCAACTTTGAGAATCGATATCTCATTCATCTTAGCTCGGTTTTGGACGTGGTTTTGTTCGTAGCGAAGCACTTCCAACATAGAACGCAAACCCACAAATAAATATATAAAACCCACTCATTTTATTATATTCATTTCTAGTCCAAAATAGGAAAAAATCATTTTTCTATATTTGTGAAAAACGTTATTTTCACTTATTTTTCCAACAAGCACATACCCGACAAACATCTTTACCCGTGTGATTATCAACATTATAATCATTTGATATTGTTCTTCCAAATAGTCGGCGATCATGATACGAATAGTATTTTCTATATATATATATATATATATATATAGGGTAAGGTTCATGCGAGAACCACCTTTATTGCGAGAACCGCGAGAACCAATGTGAACACAAGCTAAAATAGCTAAAAAAACCTAAAAAAACCTAACCCCCACCCCCCACCCCCCAAAAACCTAAACCCCCCACCCCCCACCCCCCCCTCCCAAAAAAAACCTAACCCCCCCCCCCAAAAAACCTACCCCCCCCCCCAAGCTAAATGCTAAAAACTAAAACCCTCAAAAAACCTAAAAAAAACCTAACCCCCCCCACCCCACCCCCCCCAAAAAAACCTAAACCCCCCTCCCCCACCCCCCAAAAACCTAAACCCCCCCCCCCACCCCCACCCCCCCAAGCTAAAATGCTAAAAACTAAACCCCTCAAAAAACCTAAAAAATCTAAAAAAATCAAAAAAAAATCTAAAAAAAATCTAAAAATTTTTTTTATTTTTTTACTATTTTTTATGTTCAAATCGCTACTTTTAGTAGCCAAAAAAAATTTTTTTTTTAAAAAAAAAATTTAAAAAAAAAATTTTTTTTTTTTTTGGATACTAAAAGTAGCGATTTTTATATAAAAAATAGTAAAAAAATAAAAAAAAAATTTGGGGTGTTTTTTAGATTTTTTTAGGTATTACTGTTTGTGTTCACACTGGTTCTCGCGGTTCTCGCAATAAAGGGTGGTTCCTAACGGATCTTTGTCATATATATATATATATATATATATATATATATATATATATATATATATAGGGTAAGGTTCATGCGAGAACCACCCTTATTGCGAGAACCGCGAGAACCAATGTGAACACAAAATAAAATCTAAAAAAAATCAAAAAAAGCACTCAAAAATTTTTTTTTATTTTTTTTAATATTTTTTAACCAAAAATCGCTATATTTCGTTCCATAAAAAAAAAAAAAAAAAAAAAAAAAACTTTTTTTTTTCGAGTAACAGTTATCCATGCACATGTGCATATGTATCATTACTTCAACAAATTCGGTAATACATTATCAGGAATAGACAATTGCACTTTAATTTACAATACCATTAGTAATACACTACTTTTTACATTACCAATATTCAAAATGCACATGTGCATAATTAGGTATAACCATGATATAACGTGTTTTGGTACAAAAAGTTTGTGATTTTGAATGGAGAAGTAGACCCATATACATGTTTTTTGGTTAGTTATATCTAGTGGTTGATGGTTTGGTTATAGCTGTCAATTTTTTATGTAATATGTTGATTGGATGGTATAAATGGTGTTTACATACATGTAATAAAGTGAAAATATTGTTAATGGTATTGTATTATGGATGGTAGGAGGTAATGGTATTGTATTATGGATGGTAGGAGGTAATGGTAGTGTATTATGGATGGTATGATAGATGAAAGGGAAAGTGTATTCAAAGTGGTGTACCAAAACACCTTATTTCATGTTGATACATATAATGCACATGTGCATTTCTAATATTGGTAATGTAAAAAGTAGTGTATTACATATGGTAGTGTAAATGAAAGTGCAATTGTCTAATATATGTAATGAATTACGGAATTTGTCAAAGAAATGACAGAAATGCACATGTGCATGCTTGTGTATTATGGATGGAATGATAGATGAAAGAGAAAGTAGTGTACCAAAACACCTTATTTCCGGTTGATACATATAGATGCACATGTGCATTTCTAACATTGGTAATGTAAAAGATAGTGTATTACACGTAGTAGTGTAAATGAAAGTGCAATTGACTATTATTTGTAATGAATTACGGAATTTGACAAAGAAACGACACATATGCACATGTGCATGGATAACTGTTACTCGAAATTTTTTTTTTTTTTGAATTTTTTTTTTTTATTTTTTTTATTAACAAAATATAGCGATTTTTTCAAAAAAAATAGTAAAAAAATAAAAAAAAATTTTTTTGGGTGTTTTTTAGATTTTTTTAGGAATTACTGTTTGTGTTCACACTGGTTCTCGCGGTTCTCGCAATAAGGGGTGGTTCCTAACGGATCTTTGTCCTATATATATATATATATATATATATATATATATATATATATATAGGGTAAGGTTCATGCGAGAACCACCCTTATTGCGAGAACCGCGAGAACCAATGTGAACACAAAATAAAATCTAAAAAAAATCAAAAAAGCACTCAAAATTTTTTTTTATTTTTTTTAATATTTTTTATCAAAAAATCGCTATATTTCGTTCCATAAAAAAAAAAAAAACTTTTTTTTTCGAGTAACAGTTATCCATGCACATGTGCATATGTATCATTACTTCAACAAATTCGGTAATACATTATCAGGAATAGACAATTGCACTTTAATTTACAATACCATTAGTAATACACTACTTTTTACATTACCAATATTCAAAATGCACATGTGCATAATTAGGTATAACCATGATATAACGTGTTTTGGTACAAAAAGTTTGTGATTTTGAATGGAGAAGTAGACCCATATGCATGTTTTTTGGTTAGTTATATCCAGTGTTGCAAAAATCGCGATTACTCGGCGATTAATCGCCGACTAGTCGCTAGTCGGCCTCCTACTGAGTAATTTTTCACTAATCAGTCAAAAAATCGCTAGTCGGTCAAAGCCGGTCCAAGCCGCCCTAGTCGGCCCAAGTCGCCCTAGTCGGCCCATTTGAAATCTTTATAAAACAGGCCCAAGATTACAACTTTAGCCCATTTTTCTTATCCCTTACCCTAATATGACGAAGAATTTGATTCGAAGAAAGAGGATGAAGTAGACGAGGAGATTGAATACGAGTCGGATGGTGTCGAAATCATTAAACACTACTAGGATGACGATTACATTTGAGTTATTTGTTAATGTTTGAATTTTAAGTACTGAGACTTGTTATGTTATGACTTATATGTAAGTTTAGTTTGTATTTTGAACTACTTTTACTTTTTTAAGTATTATATTGATATGGATGTTTGAGTATATATATACACATTTATAAAAATAATAAAATTTACATATAAAGTTCTGATCCGATTAATCCCGAGTAATCCTGAGTAATCCCGAGTAGTCGCTAGTCTCCACCTCACCGGCCGACTAGCGACTAGCGAGTTCTCCAACCTTGGTTATATCTAGTGGTTGATGGTTTGGTTATAGTTGTCAATTTTTTATGTAATATGTTGATTGGATGGTATAAATGGTGTTTACATACATGTAATAAAGTGAAAATATTGTTAATGGTATTGTATTATGGATGGTAGGAGGTAATGGTATTGTATTATGGATGGTAGGAGGTAATGGTAGTGTATTATGGATGGTATGATAGATGAAAGGGAAAGTGTATTCAAAGTAGTGTACCAAAACACCTTATTTCATGTTGATACATATAATGCACATGTGCATTTCTAATATTGGTAATGTAAAAAGTAGTGTATTACATATGGTAGTGTAAATGAAAGTGCAATTGTCTAATATATGTAATGAATTACGGAATTTGTCAAAGAAATAACAGAAATGCACATGTGCATGCTTGTGTATTATGGATGGAATGATAGATGAAAGAGAAAGTAGTGTACCAAAACACCTTATTTCCTGTTGATACATATAGATGCACATGTGTATTTCTAACATTGGTAATGTAAAAGATAGTGTATTACACGTAGTAGTGTAAATGAAAGTGCAATTGACTATTATTTGTAATGAATTACGGAATTTGACAAAGAAACGACACATATGCACATGTGCATGGATAACGGTTACTCGAAAAAAATTTTTTTTTTTTGAATTTTTTTTTTTATTTTTTTTATTAACAAAATATAGCGATTTTTTCAAAAAAAATAGTAAAAAAATAAAAAAAAAAATTTGTGTCTTTTTTAGATTTTTTTAGGAATTACTGTTTGTGTTCACACTGGTTCTCGCGGTTCTCGCAATAAGGGGTGGTTCCTAACGGATCTTTGTCCTATATATATATATATATATATATATATATATATATATATATATATATATATATATATATATATATATATATATGGATTTTTAAACTAAAACGGTAAAATAGTCTTTTTAACAAACGTGGATCCTTTCCCATTAAAATTTTACGAAGATCAAATGTTAACACCAAAACTTGTTAAATAAAACCAGAGAGCTCAAACATACACATTTTTTTAAGAAAACTTAGACCGCAAAGATGTTATTTTATCCCAACCGAATGTACTATGTGTGTAGTTAACTCCAATTTTTATCTTTTGTTTGTTAGCAAAATTTAGGATGATACAATTCTCATGTTTTATAGGTTTCCCACATATATTATAAACTTGAATGGTATAACACAACATTACAAATTATATACATTACACGTTTTCAATACAGAGGAGACAAATTCTCGCAAATATATCCAAGCTCATACAAACCGTTACTTGATCACTAAATCTAAGGTAGTGTTCGTTTCACATAATAGAATGAATTATGAATGGAATTAGAATGTGGATTTCATTCCTTAGGTTATTCATTTCAACAAAAGAAGGAACTGAAATTGAATCTAAATTGCCGGTTCACCTCCATTCTTTTTTGATACAATGTACTTATGTTATTTTACACATCTTACATTCCAAGTCCGCTATAACTATACCAACCAAACAGATTATGAAATTTCATAGAAAATCTTAAAAAACAATTCCACTACGCTCAACGAAATGAAGACTGCCTAATTTTCTAATAATATTCTACCCATTGAGGGATATACTGATATACATAATTCAAAATACAAATAAAAATGAGATAAATGATTTCGAACAAGATAATAATAAATTATTCTTTAGTCAATAGCACATCAAATATCAAACCAAGAACGCATAGCCTCGTATATACAAAATTGTTGTTAGAATTAACCAAAATGTACACTACATACACATGGGGAAGCATATGTCTAACTAGCCAAGGATAAAAGTTACGTGCCCAAAATCCAAACTTCAAGGGTTAGTATTGCTATTTTAGTGAACAAATAGGGAACGAATAAAAAAACATAGGTTTACTTACTCATCTTCTAACTTTTTTTTTTCACGGACGTTTAAAACTTTTTTTCCACCCTTTTGAAGAAGATAAAAAATGCAATCTCATATCACATAGTTTCATCTTAATTGGTTTATCGTATCATGTCGATGATATAACATGACATGGCATGACGATCGCATTCTGTAAATTCTTTCCTTTTTGATATTTTTATGGGCTTTGGTCACCAGCAAGCATTCACGCGCACACTTGATATATAAGAACAATTTACAACCCTTGATCTTCCTTGGTGCTAGAATTCGACGATAGAGATTTGAAGATAATAGGAGCGCCGTATTGAGGGTACAAAAGCATCAAAACTGTAGGTGCGTGTTGATACTTTGGGGACAACCGGAAAGAGAATCTTTGCAATATGATGGCAAGAGTTAATTTCGCTTGTAACATAGCTAGATTTTGTCCAATGCACGTACGAACTCCAATCCCAAAAGGGATAAACGATACAGGATGTTTAGCAGCACGGGCTATACCCTCTGAGAACCGGGCCGGATTAAATTCATTAGCATCATTCCCCCAAATCGCTTGATCATGATGAACCGCCAAGATTGGTATCAAAAGTTCGGTCCCACCAGGAACCTTGCACCCTCCTAATTGTACATCAGTCTTCGCTCGTCGAATTGATGCGACAATAGGAGGGTACAATCTCAGTGACTCATTGAGAATCATGGTAAGCTACACATCAAATAAGTAAAAAGAATTATATAATAAATATAATTTTTATAAAAATAAAAAAGTTAAATGTAAGGGTAATATGGTCTTTTCACAAGACTAGAAGACAAAACATAATTTTAGTGTGAGAGAGAGAGGGTACCGTCTTAAGCTTGGAAACATCATCCTTGGTAGGGATGTCACGTGGTCCGCACACCTTCAGCACTTCATCACGTGCTATCACCTGCCACTGTGGGTGCATCGCTAGCAACACCGTCGTCCACGTCAGCAAGTTGGACGTCGTTTGTTCTCCGGCGAAGAAAAAGCTCTTGCACTCCTCCGCAATGTCACGTGCCGTTATGGCAGCTGCCGGCGCCGTCGCCGTCGCCGGAGATATATTTTCCGATTCCTTTGTACTCGCCTGAATCATAAGCCCAAGTAAATCTTTGGGCCCATTTTCCATTCCTTCTTTATCCCAATTTTCTCTTCTTCTTTCAATAACTTTCATTAAACATTTCTTGATTTCTTTCTCTAATCTCCATGATTCTCTGTTCCGTTTTGTGGGTAAAAATCTAAAAAATTAAATAAAAACAAAAGTTAGTAAAAAATTATTAATTAGAGTAAACTGCCAAAATGGTCTCCGAGTTTGTTCACTTTTGACACTTTAGTACAAAACTCAAACTTTTTGAAACTGGGTATCTGTCGTTTCAATTTTATTGCCATTTTCATCCAAAATCAAAATTTAGTCAGATTTTTCAGTTAGTATCCAACTTTTTTTTTGTCTTTTTCCTCACTTTTAATGAAGAGTAAAATGGTCAGATTTTCTTAATTTGTTATAATAAAACGTTAAAATACCATTTTGCCCTTCATTACAAGGGGGAAAAAAGACAAAAAAAAAAAAAAAAAAAAAAACTAACTGGATGTTAACTAAAAAAATCTCAACAAATTTTGATTCTGGATGAAAATAGCAACAAAATTAAAATCACAAGGACCTAAATTCAAAAAGTTTGAGTTTTGAACTATAGTGGCAAAAGTGACCAAACCTCAGGGACCATTTTGCCAGTTTACTCTATTAATTATAGTAACATTTGCTGTTAAAAATCAACGGTAAAAATATAAAATATTATTCTTTTGTATAGCAACATTGTTGGCTGTTAAAAAAATATAAAAAAGGATAAGAATATTATTAATTTGTAAAAGGTTTAAATAATTTAATGAGTAATTGTTTTTATACAATTTAGGATAAGTGAGTGTGGTTACGTGACATAACATTTACCTGTAACCCGGGATTGTGACCTTTTGAAAGGCCTCAGAAGCCAAGACCATTTGTTGAGCTTGTAATTGGAAAATGTGTTTCCCGTCTTCGTAGCTAGTTCCGAATGCGGTTCGGGTTACGGTTTCCTCGGTTAGATTTTGGTACCATTGAGAGACTTCGATTTCGACTTCATCGGTAGTCGACATGTCCAACCATTTGTCCAACATTCTCACCACACTACTCGTGGCCATGGGTACTAGCAACTACAATAACCGAAAAAAAGTTTAAATTATAGGGTTATTTAATTGGTGTGAAATGAAAATAATATTATAATATGATGATTGAAAATTTGTTAAAAAGTAAAAGTAAGCTTTACTTTGAGATTCTCCATGTGAAAGGTGGGAGTGATGATTTTTCTATGAAGAGCCCATTTTTCACCTTTGAGGCTTAAGAGACCATCACCTTCAAGTTGTTTGATTAGAGGGTGTGCCTCATTTTTCTCGTAGAATTCCGATTTCGAGCTGAATATCTCTCGAATAAGGTCTGGTTCGGCTACTGTTAGTCGAACCGTGGGTCCAAACCATACTAAAAACGTTGGACCTAAAAAAAATTGAAATAGATCATTTACTATAAGAAAAGAAATTGTTTTTTTTTTTACTTTTTTATATAAATTTTTACACCATCATAGTAAGTGGCATATAGCTTAAAGTGGCAAGCATCAAGTTAAACAAAAAAGGGTGGTGAGAAGGAAACAACACATGAGCCACTAATTTCATGAAGTTGTGAAGTTGTACCGCTAGAGAGAGAAAGAGAGAGAGAAGACAACTCAAAGGACTATGCCACTATCAAACAGAGACAAGTTCATTATCAAAAGCCAAGTTTCCCACAAAAATCTAAAAGAATTATAAGGACACAAAGGGAACAGAAAAAGAAATGATAACTCCATCACTTTATATATAAAGATTTCAAAATTTTAAAAATTTTTATCCGTAACTAACACATAATTCTCCACCTCGTTAACATTTTTTATAATATATACACAATTATATATGTATATACACTGAGATGAAAGAATATATGCATCCAAGCTAAGGAGGTGGCCTAAAAAGCTACCTCCATTTGATGTCATGAATGCTATAAAGTGGACAAACATAAAAATTTATCTTTTAAAAAAAGACATCATCACATGAGGACATTTCCAAATTCCCATACACATCATGGAATTTAAATAAAAGAAGATACAAGATTGAGAAAAAATGAAGATCCCATGTCGTTTTAAGCATAAATAGCTTCAAATTTGATAAAAATAGCAAAATTGTCAAGACCCCATGTTCCTAATGACCAAGATCATGTAGGTCATGGGCTCAATCCATCTTTTAGACCCCATTTACAACCAAATCATGCAAATGATTTGAACTTTGAAGAAATTTGAATAAACCCATGTCACCTTTGAGCTAATAAAGATCATTGGGCTTCATGGGTTCAAATTCCTTTTTCTTGACCCCATTGAGGATATTGTCCATATGGGCAACTTTTATGAACCAAAAGTGAAAGAAAAAAAAAAACCCAATTTATAAAAGATTTTGATGATGAAGATCAAACATGAACATACCATAGATTTTCTTCCAATGATGGTAAAAAGAAAGGACTCTAGGGAGGATATTGTGGGAAAAAGGCATGGGTTTAGAAGAAGCTTTGACCATTAAACTCACAAGCTCTTTGGCATTTCCAATAAAAAAGCAATAAGGAGGTCCCCTTATTCCTTGTTTAGCAAAATGCTCTTCAATCTTCTTTTGTTTCCACCAAAACACAACAAAAACCTTCACACCAAACACCATCACTATCAACAAGATCAACACTACTTTCAAGCACCATTTCAAGAACATCATATCTTCTTCCATTTTTTTTTACTTTCTCTCTCTAGAATTGTGTTTCTTGAGAGGTTTAAAACAGCTGCTTTTATGGGCTTGAGAGTTGAGAGAAGCTGCCTCTTATCTTCTCCTTTGGTTATGTTTGTTAGTACTTGACAGTGGTTTGTTCTCCTTTTTAATGCCACAACAAGTTTAGAGAGAGAAAGTGTGTAGAGAGAGAGAGAGGGTGGGGGTGTTGTTTGGCAAGGCCAACGCCGTAGGGGCCGCCATTGGAAATTTGGGAATTATAATGGTCAACGAATGATAATTTTTATTGATTTTATTCTTTTATTTTGTTAAAGACTATATTACCCCTTGTCTTTTCTATGTAGGACTTTTTTTCATGGATCTTGAAATTGAATCTTTGGATGGCCTTTTCTTTCACTTTCTAATATTACTAGTATATTACAAAAGTTGCAAGGGTTGGATTGTGTTCAAAGAAATTCATATAAATAACATATGCTTTGAAATAATAACAATCTGTTAGTAAAATTTTGTGCAATGTATTAGGAAATTATAAGAGATTGTGTCCCCTTGTTATTACATCATATTTTGGCTACAAAGAACTTGTTCAAATGATAATGCTTTCGAAGAACAAAGAAAACATAAAAATGTTCAGCCACAGGCACATTTAATTAAAAATTGCAACAATACACAAAAAACATAAATTGCAACAATACACAAGAAACATAAATTGCAACATATGCACATATCTATGTAAGGTTACAATAGACTTAAATGTCATTTTAGTTCCTATGGTTTGTTTTATTTTATCAGTTTAGTATAAAAGTTTTATTTTTCGCATGTGGGTCCAAAAAGGTTTCACCGTTGCCATTTTAGTCTACTGGATTAACTTCTTCTATATTTTTTTTTGTTAACGAGAAGGGCAATTTGGTCATTTTATATGGCCGAATTACCCCTGTAATTAACATAATTACATATAAAACGACTAAATTTCCTTTCTGGTTAACAGAAAAAATGGATGGAGTTAACCCAGTGGACTAAAATGGCAACGGTAAAACCTTTTTGGACACACATGTGAAAAATGAAACCTTTGAACTAAATTGTCAAAAGAACCCAAGCCACAGAGACTAAAATCGAATTCAACTCCTTAGAATAAATTACAAACAGCTCATATATGACAGACGAAAATATACAAATAACATTATGAAAAACGATCTCTACATAGTTCATTTTACACTAGCTATGCCACCTGAGAACATCAAACACCACTTTGTCATATGTCTATATATGGACAAATAGACAATAACACACCAAACTCAAAGAAGTAAATTTCACCATTTAATTCTTCCACCCAATGTTAAAAACACAACTCATAAGCATAGCAAGAAATCTTAACAAGTAAGACAAGCTATTCACATTCGCATGTTAAAAAAGTGAAAGTAACAAAATACTAAAGCTTTCACATGTGAATAAAAAAAATTACAAAACTCATTTTCGCAATTAAAAAGGTAGCAGGACAGCTTGTAGCCGGTTTACCTTCTATCTTATTGTAATTTTCATTTGGAAACTTCGTATTTAATTTATTTTTTTGAATATATTTAATATGGTTAAACTCATGCATTTGCACTTGCACATAAGAACTTGATGTGCCCAAGGATCTGGTTAATAATCTTCATACACAAATCAAGGCTTCACATGCTCATCTATAGGTTTCACGAGCATGCTCACCAAACTCCTAACAACAACATCATCTAATTTTTTATGGCTTATTAGTTGTATTGCATGAACAACATTAATATTCATTGGGTAAACATAAGAAAATACACAATATATATTTTAAACTTTGTTTAGTTATAAATAAAGAATGATGCTTATTACCAATACCAATCACTCGATCATTTTAGTTTGAGTTTGATGTCAACCCATTAGATTAAACAAGAAACTCTGAGCGATATGTTGTGAAATAACTAACTATTGCCATATCACCGTCACTTCACTTCACTGTAACATAGGAATTTGAGCGATAACTAAAAACACAATAACTAGGTATAGCGGAATAAATAAAACATTTTTTTAACATAAGAAAACATGTGATTGGTTGGAGAACACTTGGCCCCACATGAACATGCCTCCTTCCCAGTTATTGGAATGACAATGATATTGGATTTGGGATGTGAATGCCACCCCCACAGGGGCGGATCCAGCCCACATTTGTGGGTTCCCAGAAACCCAGTGCGTTTGAAAAAAAAATGGAAAAAATTAGTGAGAACTTTCTAGAAATTAGAAAAAAAAATTAGTGAGAATTAAAGAGAATTTACTAAAAGGAACCCATTAGAATAAAATTATACATCCGCCACTGCACCCTCATTAACAATGCGGGGTGGAATAATTAAGAAAATGGTGATGTGGAATGGGCGCCATTCCACAACACTTAGTCTACGAAAAACTGATACCGAATATCTTTGGTGGTCTTTAAAAAAAGTTAGATATTGAGTTCGAAGTGTTATTTTTCGGTGTCAAAAATCTGTTTACTACTACTTGGTTATTTGAAGGTGGGTTACATTTGTTCTTAACGCAACATCGCTCCATTGGTCCTTTTGACTTGTGTGCTATAAAGGGTGAATAGCCTCCCAAAATACAATGAAGCAACATTGTTATTCAACTTTGCATGGAGGGGGGATAACCTGACGAATTAGAATTAGTGAGTATTACAAAGATTTCAATGTTCAAGAATATTATTTCTTTAGGAGCAAAGTTGCAGTTCCATGTAATTATGGTACAAAAGAAGTAAAATTGGCAAAGTTGGTGTGTATTAATTTTTTCTATACTAAATATAAAAATAAGGAGTGGTTGTATATATAGCCTTGGAAGCACTCATGTTGATTGTTTTGGGCTTGTGGTTTGGTTTGTCCTTGGCACATGCACCTAAAGTAACTCTCAATCGAACCTTCACATTGTTAAATTGATAAGCCTGCACAGACAAGAAGCAGCTAGGGTTTTATTATTATAAAGGTGCATCACATAAACAATGAAAGAAAAGACAATAAATAGGAAAACAATCTAGGATAACTAGCTAGGTTGAATGATAAGCCTAAGGCTGGAGGGTGTGGTATATATAAAGCGTCTAGGGGTTTTATCACGCCACCTCAGCGTCACGTCATGTCCACGTCACACAGGGGGCTTTAAGGCCCCTTCCTTTAACTTGCAGGGTGTAGTATAAAGCCTCCATCATCATTACCTAATTATTATTTTTCATTAATATATATTTTTTTTAAATTAAATGCCATTTTTAATAACTAGAAAATTAAAAAAAAAACAAAATTTCATTAAAATAAAAGAAAAACATTACAAAGTCCTAAAAAATGCAAAGTTAAAAAATAAGGTACTAGAAAATAAAACTACATATATTTCGTTCGAATGTGTGCCTTACGAGCCTTTAAAATGACTCGGTCATCCTCTGCTAGATGTGAAAAGTCTTTCGCAAGAAATTCCATTTCTTTCTTGATTTGTTTCTCCATTTTTAGTTCTTGCTCTTTTTTCCTTCATCGAGATTATTTTGTTGAGACTTGTCTTGAACTCCTCCAACCTTGACGGGCCATCCGATGGCTTTGAAGAAGACTTGTCTCGTGTTCGTGTCGCTGCCTTACTTTTATCGCTACCCTTTAGTCGTGGTTGCTCTTGCGGTTGTTCAAATTCGTCGAAATCGTCGTTTAGATTAATTGTTGTACGAGCATCGGACTCGGATGGTTCGGTAGTGGATGTTGATTTGGACCGTTTTAACCTATGGGCGGTTGGGTCGAACGGCGGTACAAGATGCCACTTGGGAGGTCTGCAAAGAAGCTTCCACGAATTTACCATCGTAAACGTATGCCCATGATACACTCTATAGTCGGCGAGGGCTTGGGTCATAACGTCCATGTCGCTCGAACCACTTCTTCTTCGATGATTGTTGACGAGATTAGTATGTATATTGTTGAAATTGCTAACCTTCGTCCTCATAGCGGTCCACTTTCCCGAAAAAGAGTCGGCCGCACGATATTCGCCATGACCCATTGCGATGAAAAACTTCTCACGTATACGCCTCCAAAATACCTTTATATCTTGGCCGTTTCCTATAAAAATGTTTAATTATAAAAATATATTTACAAAACTATATGTTTATAAAAGTATGTAAAAAACGTTTATGGAGATAAAATTTACCAACAGTCTCATCTTCCGGTACGTCGAGCCATGCTTGTGCCAACGCAAATTCTTCCTTAGGCGACCACAATTCGACATTCTTAGGAGCACGTGTTTCGGTCTCATCCTTCTTACGATGCCTTCTCGATCGTCCACATTTTGAGGAAGTGGGTTCGGCTTGGGTTTCGGGTACGGATTCGGTTTGAGGTGTGTTTTGGGTTTGGGGTATGTTTTGGGGAAAAAATGGAGGTTCGGAATAATATCCGTAAAAACCGGGAATCAGTGGAGTGGTCGGATGAGGAGAAGTTGGGGTGCTAGGTGGCATCAGATAATATCCAAGCTCACCCATCTGCGGGTCTCTTCGATAAAGGTCTTCTTGCTCGTTGTTGGGATTGTTTGGCACACTTTGCCAAAATAGATGGCTCGTATCCCACACGTTTTGGTTGTTGGGAAACATTGTGTGCTTATATAAAAAAGTGTAGAGATTTTGTATAAAGATTGAGGTAAATGGGATGAAAATTATGGAAAAAAGTGGGATATTTATAGGTGAATTTTATAAATTTTAAAATTAATTTTTTTAAATGAGTGTTACCGTTGCCAATGGTAACTTTGACCAAACACCCCTCGATCAACTTAATTTCCCCTCGTTAACGTGCTGGCGAACAACCCATGGCGCCCCCTTAAACACGTGCGGTGTGGATGATGGCGCCTCGAGGCCGCTATGGACGATGATGTGGCGGGGTGGCGCCATGCCACACCCACTAGCCTAATAAAAAATGATCCTAGTAACTTTCTTATGCTAAGATCACCCCCCCCCCCTTCCAACTCACAATGCAACTATAATAAGAATGGGAGTTTATCACATAAAAATGAGACCGACACGCCGACTTAGCCTTGGTAAAAATGCCAACAATCTACAAGGTTGATGGAATAAACGGAAGTGAGATGGTCCTGAGCTGTAGATGGTGATGAGTAAAGTGGAAATCAATCTCAATATGCTTCATCCGATCATGAAAAACAAAATTCTTTGCAATTTACTCAACACTTTTATTATCACAATGTATGGGAGTTGGTTGGGAGATGTTAACTCCCATATTTGCAAGAAGCTAATGTAGCGAAACAATCTCACATCTAGCCAAAACCATAGCATAATACTCATCTTCAGTAGTAATCTAGAAACAACATCTTGATTCTTACTTTTCCATGAGTTCAACGAATTTCCTAGGAAAACACATAAACCCATGGTGTGAGTGAACAGAGGTAGGAGCAATAATAAATTAACTAACCACATAAGTAACATGAGCTATATCCAAGTGAGTAAGTGTAAGATAAACCAAACTACCTACAATAGTATGCTATAGGCTCAGATTAGATAAAAGAACACAATTAGCAGAAGAATATCATGCATTGGTTTCAAGATGAGTATCTACAGTTCGGTAATCAGAAAGTCGTGCTCGCTGACACAATCAGGCTTAGATTTTGTCTGAAAAAGGAGGCATCCTTTCTAAAATTGAGCGACCTCAATTCCCAAAAAGTAACATAGCTAGCCCAAGTCCTTTATATCAAACCTGTGAGCTTACTTACGCTTCAATGACTCAATTTCAATAATCATTACCCATAATAACCATATCATCCACATATATAGACAAAAGAATGTGTCTTGCACTGTAAATCGAATAAACAATGTTGAATTGTGATTATTGGGTTAGAAAACCAAGAGAAGTAATCATTGTAGAGAAATTCTCAAACCGAGCACGAGGGATTTATTTGAGACCGTATAATGCTTTTCAAAGCTGACAGACTTCACCAGGCAAATGAGAAATACCCGGGGAGGAGTCATGTAGACCTCCTCATAGGGCTACAAACGAATCGAATTAACATGAACATGGCTTTATTCGTGTTCGTTTGTTAAAAATATACATGTGTTCACGAACAGTTCATGAACGCTTATCGAACAAGATTTTATGTTTGTGTTCGTTCATTAAGGAAATGAACTTGTTCGTGTTCGTTTGTTAATTTAGGTACCGAACACAAACGAACATTCATGAACGCACACAAACATAAAGGGGCATTCATAAACACAAACGAACACACATAAGTGTTTAGGTACATAAACGGATACATACAAACACAAACAAACATTAATGAACATAAACAAGCACAAACAAATGCTTAAGGTTTGTACTTTCATTTCTTCTTTTGTGTGGGTTCTTGGGTAATAAAATAATATATATATATATATATATATATAGAAAGTATAATGTACTTCACGGCTTAACCTACATTAACGTACGCGACCGAATACATAACGTGTGTGATTACATTTTCGAGCATCTTAACGTGCGTGATTATACTTCCCATGCGTGATTATCACCTCCCATGTGTGATTAGCACCTCCCATGTGTGATTATCACCAAATAACTGATCCCATGCGTTATTAAATGTTCCATGCGTGATTATAGCCTTGATCTGATGGTTACCAATGTCGCGTACGTGAAGTATGATAAGCCATTTTGTATGTTAATCTTTCTATATATATATATATATATATATATATAGGACAAAGATCCGTTAGGAACCACCCTTTATTGTGAGAACCGTGAGAACCAATGTGAACACAACAAAAAATGCCTAAAAATAGCTAAAAAACACACAAATTTTTTTTAATATCTTTTATAAAAAAAATCGCTACTTTTAGTAGCCAAATTTTTTTTTTAAGTTTAATTTTTTTTTTGCTACTAAAAGTAGCGATTTTAACATAAAAATATTAAAAAAAAATTTGTAGATTTTTTTTTATTTTTTTTTTTAGATTTTTTTAGGTTTTTTAGGGTTTAATTTTTAGCATTTTAGCTTGGGTGGGGGGGGGGGTTAGGTTTTTTTTTAGGTTTTTTGTGGGTTTTAGTTTTTAGCATTTAGCTTGGGGGGGGGGTTAGGTTTTTTTTAGCTATTTTAGGTTGTGTTCACATTGGTTCTCGCGGTTCTCGCAATATAGGTGGTTCTCGCATGAACCTTACCCTATATATATATATATATATATATATATATATATATACAAAGCAAATGTGATGGACATGGATGTAATTTTACATCACATACAACTTTAAAAGCAATATGTACAAATAAAAACAACACATTTAAGAGGGATATAATGGTAAATTAATCATGCTCCTATAATTAAAATCTAGATTTCATTTCCATCTTTACCCTTTTGACCCTTTCTCTCTCACAAAACTGTTAACCAAAATTAATTATTAGGTTTGGAAATTCCTGTCTAACAGTGTTTACTCAAATGTACTTCATTATAAAATTAAAGTTAAAAGAATTTGAAGTGGTTTTAACAAACGTATTGAGAGCATTAAAACCCGAACAATACAACTTCATGTCGGTTTCTTTTGCATGTTGTTTGAAACTTCTGTAACCATAGGCATATTAATGCTCCCTTTAATAGTCAGTTATCCTTTTGAGCCTATAAAAAACGATGCTTTAGCATACCGGCTAAAGAATATCTCAGTTCTCTCCCTTCGGTCTCTGTAGTTTTTAGTTTACTGTTGTCTCCTTTGGTAAAACAAAACCACGGAAAAGCAACACTGCCAATACTGAATTAAGTAAGCTACGTCATTAAGGCAACTTCACGAACCAGTATGAATCGCACCGTACAACTCGACTTTTAGACCATTCATGATTTTTTGAACTATCATTTTCCACATTTAAGGTAATTCATTTGGCATTTTTACATTTTTCTAATACGTTAGATACATTCGTTTAATACTCAAATAAACTGCAAACAAAAACATGGAAATTTTTGGCAACATGAATCAAGTAATAATGAGTATGAGATGCTTCTTAATTTAAAGCATTAAGGACTGGGTACTAAACCCATGATTCTGTTTCTTAATTTACATATTCATGCATTCTACTAGGTTCATATATATACTTATTTTGTTTTCTATTAGCATCATTTTGGAATTTATCTAATAATATTTGATTTCTTATTAAAGGTGACTCAGTTAATCCATGATGCAAAAGGTACATCATGCAATATATTCAGGTTCCTTTCAGTAAGAGAAAATGATATTCTCTGTAAATGGATCTAAAGGTTTAATATACGGCCTTGTTTGGAGAAATTTGCTGAGGTAAATCAATCTACCAAATTAAAATTTCCATATTCTTTCAGCTGACTCATATATTTGTGTGATTAAATTTCCATGTTCTTTCAATTTTTTTAACAAGTGTTGTGTTTTGTTCACTACTAAGATGCAGCAAGTGAGATTTCGGCTGAGTTACATAGTCCTCCACATCTTATATTTGTAAACTATAGTTATGAAACTCCGGTTGCATCTTTTTTAGTTTTTAGTTTACTAGAACGTGTTCTTGTATAACTTTTTGGTGTATTCCATCAAGTTCTGATATTCCAATCATCATTTAATTTGAGTATATTTTTAGCTCTTTTAAGTGGTGAGAGACATGAGTATGAATGTCATGTTAGTTTATGTTATTTCAACAATTTTGAATTTTTCCAATCTTTAATTAATTTGTATATATCTGACATGAGTATGAACGTCAGAATAGACGCTTTTTGGCCATTGGGAAAACAGAAATGATGTCCTAAAATCTTCTAAAACCAACAATTATGTAACACCTTTTTTATTAAACCTGACAATTTGTAAGCTTAAAACATAATTATTAGGTTTTTAATATACCTTAATCTGTGGTCTACATGACGCGGTGGCGTTTTCGTAAATAACATAACTTTTATTGCTTTGGAGCACTTCATTAAGGGTAAAAACGTCTTTTGACTTCTCTACACAAAACGCCATCTCATGAAATAAAACGCCATTAAAATTACCACCTTAACCTACAATAGCACACACCATTATAATCTAAAAAATTGCCATTAGATATAAAACGCCAAAATTAATTATAATAAAAACCCGCCTAAAAAAACCGCCAAAAACATCCTATATATACAACATCTCAGACCTTCCAATAAAAACACACAAAAACCCAAACGCCATATTTAATGTATACCATTCGTCTTAGAAACGCCAAAAAACCCAAACATCAAATATCCTCTAAACCTAAACGTTTATTTGAAAATTCAGTTTGGTTGTCGGTAAGGTTTCGCTCAATGTAATGGACAAAATCCTTAACTGAGGATATTGTCCATTTCATTGAGTAAAATCTTATTGACTTTATCCTCAACTTCCATACAATTTATAACGCCAAAACATACAAAAACATTATTGAGTTTTGTTGTCAATAAAGTTTAGCTGTATGGGGTGGACAACATTGTCAGAGATCTTTCTTAACTGAGGATTAACAATGTTGTCCATCTCATACAACAAAACATTATTGATTTTAGCATGATCAAATTTAGAGGTTTAAGGTACTTTTATTTAGTGGCGTTCTTTTTCTTGGTAAAACGCCAAAAAGTTAAAAAATCAAACATCGTTCCTTGGAAATTCAAGATTCTTAGCTGAATGGTGTAACTCAATAACATTTTGCTGCATGGGATGGACAAATCTTCAAGAAAAAGAGGCTGATGTCACACTTTATTCTTCCAAACGGCGACACAAAAACTACTTCAAAAAAAAAAAATAAAAACAAAATGAATCATACAAAGTCGAAACAGCCAGTTAAGATGATTAAAAAAAGAAGAAAGAGACTGGTGACGGTGAAGATTTGGAAGTTCAATTGTTTGTGTATATATATATATATATATATATATTAATTTTCTTTTTCAGTTGATTGTTTTATAATAACAATGCCATATGTAATAAAAACGTCACACAGCCAAATGCTTGTCAAAATGCCAACATGCCATAAAATGCCCCAAAAACTACCAAACCATAATAAAATTTCTTTGGAAAAGTATTATAAAAACCAAACTTGAAAATGTAACTAGAAACAGTAACTACAAAACAGTAAAACTGAAAAGATGGAAAATTTATTATATTAGAATCTAGAACGCCAAACTTGAAAGATGGGACGTGTTACAGACTTCAGAGGTAAAAGCTTATCAAAAACTTTAATTACAAACAGTAACGGAAACGACGAATACTTTATTATAATAATGCACCGCCTAACCTACGCGCCAAAAAGACAACCTTATAAAATGATACGTCTCAGAAACTTCCATTTGATCAAACTAAAAAAACAAACGCCAATACTACTAAATACCACTCACTGTAAAACGCCAAAATAATTAAAAAAATCAAAATATGGCTAATATGATTTCTTGGATATTCAGTATTGTTCTTCGTGAAGTTTCACTGAATGGATTGTTAGGTGAGGGGAGTAACTCAGTAAGATTTTGCTGCATGAGATGGACAAAATCTTCAAGAAAAAGATACTGATGACAGTCATATGTCATTTTGTGTTCTTTGTTATTGAAGAAGGCTTGGATGAGGAGAAGAGATCAATGACACTGAAGAGTGGGATGATTATAAAGATGAAGATCAAGTTGAAGAACAAAGCGAAAAACCCATCCACACGTCATAGATCTATGTCCCCAAACATCCACAAAAAGCCAATTCAACAGATGAGCAGGCAAAATAATCAAACCGATGGGTTTGTTAAGTTTTATATAAAACGCCATATATTTGGTGACAGCTCTTGTAGTATTAAAGAAGAGAGAGACTGATGACAGTGAAGATTGTGAAGAGAGATCCGATTAGAATTTTTAATTTATTTTTTTTGCTTCTATTTTTTTCCCTGTGGTTGTAATATAATTGTAACACGCCAATATACCACAAACGCCAAAATGTATACAAAAAATAATAGAACAATGGGTCATCTTGTCTAAAACGCCTTGAAAAACGCCATTCAGAGAGATTTGAAAAACGCCATAAACGCCAAAATGTTAATACAATGAAACCATTAAAACACCATATAATTATTGAATTTGGTTAACGCCAAAAATCTTAAACCCCAAAAATAAATCAATATTGTGAAAAGCGGAATTGGAAAAGCGGAAGATAAAATGACAAAAAAGCCCATACGCCCTAATTATATCGCGCGCCACATGTTGGGCCGGGATGCTTCTCACCGTTCTCACACTTTTGGTCATTTTCTCCTGATCCCTTTTATATATATATATATATATATATATATATATATTGAATAATAAATATAAACAATAAATAAATATAGATTATTAATTATTAATATATATAACTTAAATATCCCAAACACAAATGTTCATGAACGAATTCAAATGAACACGTTACCGAACGTTCACGGACATAAACGAGCGCACGCTGCCTCTGTTCCTGTTCGTTCGTTTAACAAAACAAAAGAAATTTTTGTTTGTGTTCGTTCATATATTAAATGAACGAAAAAAACTCCCACCGAATAGTTCATGAACTATTTGCTGAAAGTTTAGTTCGTTTGCAACCCTACTCCTCATGAAGATCACCATTTAGAAACACATTCTTGACATCCACTTGACAAATCTTCCGCTAATGAATAGATGCAACTATAATGAGAGTACAAACTATTTTCATTTTTCCTATTAGCACAAAAGTCTCCTCACAATTCATGCCATACTTTTGAGAGTATCCCTTTACTTCAAGTCTGGCCTTGTATCGTCCAACCAGCTTGTCAGATTTTTTTATTCTTAAATACCCTATGACAACCAGTTATATGTTTACCAAGGTGGGAGTAGATCTGAATTCCATGTACGTGTCTGGTAAAGATCAGTGAGCTCTTTAGCCATAGCATTCAGGTGGCGAGTATCAGAAATATCCTTTCTATACACCATAAAGGAAGCAGACGTAACTGGGTAAGTAAAATAAGCAAAAATATGGTTTACGCTCTCGAGTGGATCTCCTCTTAGGCGGAAGATCTCTAGTCTAAATAAATAAAGGAACTATTTCATGCATAGATTAGGCTGGAGTAGTACCTGATGATTTGGATGTCTCATGAACTGGCTTATTAGGCGTATCAGATGTATCTAGAACTGATGTAGACGTCCATGAACTTATACACTAGATGCAGTAGGTGTATCTGGAACGGTGTTTGCTTAAATTAGACCGTCGGTATATGAGAAACACTATGCAACGTATTTAATTACATACGTATTTATAAATACACAGGTAGGACGTTTGGTATAAATATGGTGTTCACCACTAGGTTTACAAGTTTCTTGGACTAGTGTGTGTTTCCTAGTGTTTTTCAGTCTTTGTATCTTTGATTCATAGTGCTAAACCGAATATCCAGGATCTTGATTGTGTTATATCATATGGGATTGTATATCATTGTTGGTTGATTCACACTTGTATACAAGATCCTTCAAAATGGTCTAGGCAGCAAACTGATGAAGCTTATGAAAGACTTGAGAAGCAGAGGATGAAAGCCTCTAACTCTCCTAAAAAGTCTGACTACAAAAAGCTTCAAGAGCAAGTCAAACTCTTCGAAACACAGATCAGCACAGCAGAAGATTTTGTAACAAGTTTGAGAAAAGAAAAGAAGGAAATGCTATCTGCTGGAGTAGAAAAGGACAAAGAAGCTGAACAGATTGAAGAAGCTATGAAGAAAATAGCTTCAGATAAAGAAAGATTGGCAAAACTACAAACCCTTGCTAAAATGGTCAAAGTAGTAAGCCAAAAGTCATCAGCAAATACCACAAAGAGTGAGCTGATTGACAAAGAAGTTGAAGCAGACATAGCTGAAGCCAACAAGATTATTGACCAAGCATTCATACGAGTGTCTGAAGCTCAGGATGTTGCTCTTCACTTCTTCAGGCCAATCACTTCAAGTTCATCAGATAATAAATCTCTCCCAAGAAACCCATTGAGTTCAAAAATACTAAAGTGGATGTCTGATCAAAAGACCCACGTATTGACTTTGCTCAGATTCAATGGTGAAGTGAAGCATATATCAAGGAATCAGGCACTAGGCCTAAGTGCTGAAGATCTACAGGATCTCCTTGAGCTTACACTGTGTAGGGATGAGGATGATACAAGTTCCAAGGATTTTGAGAAAGAATTTAAAAGAAAAGCAAAGGAACTTCTGATGAAAAATAAAGGTCCTGAATAAGGAAGGGTTTTGGCATTATCTGTTCCAGGGGGAGATTGTTGGGATTGAACCCTAACAGAGGAACAGATAATGTAAAGCCAAAACCGGATCCCATCAGTGGACTCCTAATAAGCAGCAGTTTACTCTAATCTCTTCCCTTGACAGTGGTTATCTAACAGCTGTTAATCTAAAGTGCTGCTCAACTACAACAACTGATAAACCAAACTCTGATGATTACCTAACAACTGCTGAAGACAAACTCTGTTGCTCTATCTACTGGTGTTTCCTAAGTACTGCTGAAGACTCAAGCACTGCCCTCTCAAAGACTGATCACCTTTGAAGAAAGCACTGAAGACTCAACATCTGTGCTAAGGCTACAACAGTGGAACGTGAAGCAGTAGTTTCCTTATGTTTTGTATGTTAGTGACATGTCAGATGTTACATAACAGTAGTTTGTACAGATCAGTATTTATAGTTTGTTAGGTCGTTAGATGTCACTATCATGGTGACGTCAGCTGAAGTATATCAGTAGTTTGGTTTGCCTATAAGTATAACAGTACTCTGTACTGTTACACTTGATCGTTTTGAGTGAGTTCCTCTCCTCAATTCATCCTTTCATCTTGTGCAACCAACTCTGGTGTATCAGGCTGAGGGGGAGTTTAGATTGTAAGCTTTTACTGTAATCTTTTGCTTCTTTGTAAATCATTTGACTCAATGAAAAGCAATTATTTATCAATCTCTACTTTCTTTTGTTTGTGTTTACAAAGTTTGCTACCCATTTCCGCTGCACTTCATCATTCTATGCAAACAAACACAAATCATGACAGCCTCAGATATTAACAATTGGTATCAGAGCTAGAACAGTCAAATTTGATTTAACAATCATTTTGACGTAAATAGTTCAGCTCAAAACAGTTGATACTGATCGTTTGTTTGTCGTTGAAAAACAGAGTAAGGATTAATCACCATTATAGTTGATTTCTCAGTACCTGTAAAACAACAAGAATGACGTCACAATCTCAGGACGATAAAAACAACATTGGCTCGCTCTTTAAACCACCTATGCTAAAAAGAAATGAGTACAACATCTGGCAGAGGAGGATGGGTCACATCCTTGCTCAACAAAGCACAGGTTGTTGGAAGTCTGTTATCTTTGGTCCTCATGTTCCTACAGTGCCAAGCGCTGAAGATGCTAAAAAACAAGTCCCTAAACCTGTTGAAAATTATACTGAAATGGATTATCAAAAATTTGAACTGGATGCTAAAGCATTTAGTATTGTTGCATCAGTGCTCCCCAACGAAATATATGCTGGACTGTTACATTGTAACAGTGCCAAAGAGTTGTGGGATGCACTTAAGGAACAGTTTGGAGGTACCGAAGAAGTCATAGAAAACAATAGGGAAATCCTGAACCAACAGTATGAAACATTTTGTCATGTTAAAGGTGAATCACTTTTTCCCTAAATAAAACCCTGATTAAATCCAAACAGAGGATTACACTGTCGAATTGAATTCCAAACATTCTCTTCACAAAACAGTTTCCCTCTCATAACTCCAAAAATCTTCTTCGATATTCATCATCAAAAATGACGAAGCCAAAATCGAAATCAAAAACAAAACCTTCATCATCTTCATCCAAAACAGCAGAAGCCACTGAAATGGCCGCTGAAACCATGGAGATACGCTACAAAGCTCCACACAATTATGTGGGTAAACTCATAAAACCCACCGATAACCACACATTAGACTCCATCCTTGACATTCTCTCTGCATCAAAGTACAAAACTTTGATAACAGCAGACGCTCCTATTTACCTTGATACCCAGAGAGAGTTCTGGAAAAATGCCACCCTTGAAAAACAAGGAGATATCATCACCGCCATCAACTCCTCGATACAGGGTAAGGAGGTAAAAATTTCCCCGAAATCCATCTCTGAAACCTTTAAACTCGATGATCTAAATGGAAAAACCTCTTTTACAAAAGACGAGTTGGTAAAGGATTTCATGAACAGGGGTTATGCAGAACAACCAAAGGTAGATACCCTACAAATGGGCTACTTCCCTTCTGCACCCAGATTTTTATTTCACACACTGCTCATGTGTGTTTCAAATAAAACAACGTCCTTCAATGAGATACCAACAAAAATCCAATGCCTGGGGTATGCAATTTTAAACGATAAAAACTTTAACTACTCCTAGGTAATATTTGATGATTTGGTAAAGAACGTTGATGATAAAGCTTTTCTGCTCTTTCCGAGATTTCTAAGCTACTATTTTGAACAAACATTTGTAGAGAAAGATGCAGAACTGCCCAAACAAGGTGTCTCATTCAAAATAAACTTTTTAACAAAAGAAACTTTTTCAAGAATGATGGCACCAATAAAATTAAAAACAAAAGAGGCTGAGCAGGTTTTAGAAACTGCTGTTGATCCTCAAACAACCACTGCTGAGCCCACTGCTCCAGGTGATCAAAGTAGAACATCCACTGCTTTGAAACCAACACCTGCCACCAAAAAGACCAAAAGAAAACCATCCAGAAAACCCACCAAACCCACACCAAAGGCAACTCTGGAAGATGAGATCCCAGAGTTAATGCCAGTGACAACACAAAAGCCACAAGAAACCACTGCTGCTACTTCCTCACAGCAGTTGGAAGAAAGATCTCAACCCCAGCCTAAAACTCCTCCTGCATCCTCACAAAAGGGTCAGGTTGTAAGCACAGGGACACCACATTATGAAGCTCTGTATCCACTCGGATCCATCTTCCACAGTCCTGATCCCAAGGACATGTCTCTTTCTACCCCCACACCCTCATCAATAATATTACCACAATCAATAATGCCCCTGTTGCATGCAGTTGTTATGGCACAGACACAAACCAGTTCCTCTCAATCACCTATTACTGAGAGTATACCTCCACAAGTGACTGGGTCTGATGTGCATACCTTTGCTATCCCAGCAACAGTTGAGGAGGTTACACCCCTTGAGTTACAAGTAACTCTTGATGGTAGTTCAAGTGGAGCAGCAACTACAACTGATGGATCAACAGATCTTCAGTTGGACAGTTGTTTCATAACTAAGACTCCCTTGAAGGCAATTTCTTCCATGGCAACATCGGTAACCACCAGTGAGTTAAATATAACCACTGGTACCATCAAAGGTTTATCGGTTGCTGAAGAAAGAAGTCCCCAGTACCAAGAACAAGGGGCATCAATGGATGATTTTTGGGATTCACTTCCTAAGTCAAACATTGATACAACCACTGCTGGTGGGGATTCAGATGATCCTGTTAATTCAGGTGATGATTCAAGATATAATGAATTGACGGCTAGAGTTGAAAACCTGGAATCTTCAGTTGCAGAAATAAAAGATATGGTGCAGCAGCTGTTACAAGCTCAAATAGCCCAATCATCTGCTCCTCCTGCTCAAGCACCTGCTCTACAAGCATTTGCTGCAAATGAGCTATGGAATATCCTCCAACCACTGCTTGAACAACAACAACAAATGGCTGCTAAAAAGAATGCTCTTCAAGTGCAAATGTTGACCAACATGGTTGAATCTCGGTTCAAAGATACACAAGCTGATATCAAGGCTATAAAGGCCAGCATTCAACAGAATGCTCAAAGTGAGAAAGCTCCATCTGCCATTTTCTTCATGGATACACCCCTGGCAGATAATGCCAAAAAGGGGGAGAAAAACAGGTTGAAAAAGAAAGGTATAGAAGATGGGATGCACATTGAACCTGAGAAACCCAAGTCTTCAACAGCTGATACTACAGTAGTTTCAAAAACTGTTGTCAGTAGCCAAACAGCTGCCATCTCATCAACACACACACCACCTCATCACACACCATCACAACTACTGTTCCACCACCACCATCATCTAAAGCCACACCACCACTGCCTCCTGCCATAAAGCAGAAGACAGCAGATGTTACAACATCTGATGTAGTGACAACAGTGATTGAAGCACCAGTTGTTTCAACCACTGTTAGTCAATCACAATCACAAACCACTGATCCACCCAAAACATCATCAGTCTCCTCTTCAAAAAGAAGAAGGGTCTTCATTCCTGATGATGAGTCACCACCACCATCACCACCTTCAAATATCATTTCCCATTCTCCATCCCCTGCTCAAAAGCAGAAGACAACAACTGATACATCAGTAGTTGTAATGACAACAGCAGTTGAGACACCAGTTGTTTCAACTACTGTTAGTCAGTCATCCACAACTGCCCTAACTCTTCCTGTATCACAACCACAGCACTCTAGCAGAAAACGAAAGTCAATCATTGCCGAAGTAGGGATACTTGATCCAAATACTGCAAAGTATCCACTGGAACTAGAAGCCATCAAAGATGAGATGAGGCAGTTTTATACAGAAGCAGACCCATCAAAAAGAAAATTCTCCTCACTCGTCGGTTATATGGTTCCTGAAGACATGGATGATTATCTCAGAATAAAGGCAAGGCAAGCTAAAGTTAAAGCTAAACTTGATTGTGAAAGTGAGAAACTGAGCGAAGAAGGCTTTGCTAAAAGACTGGAGTTCTACCTCACAAAGGTAAAGCAGGTAAAAGAATTTGCACAAGAGCTAGAAAGAGAAAAGGCTGATCAAAAGAAGAAGCTTAGAGAACAACTTCTAGCCTACATCATGAAAGAAAAGTTCTATCCTGCTGAAGAACAACAGTTTGAGGAATGGCCTTTAGTAGCTTTAAAGCGTGAGGCAGAGATGATTCAAAAGGTGAAGAATGATCCTTCAAAGAAGAAAACTGCTCCAAACTGGAGTAAGTACAAAAGACTCATCGCTGATCTCACTGCTGAGTATAAAAGAAAGAAAAGGGAGTTGGTGGATGCTAAGATAGGCACTGCTGAAGCCATATCAAAATGGTCTAGGCAGCAAACTGATGAAGCTTATGAAAGACTTGAGAAGCAGAGGATGAAAGCCTCTAACTCTCCTAAAAAGTCAAACAACAAAAAGCTTCAAGAGCAAGTCAAACTCTTCAAAACACAGATCAGCACAGCAGAAGATTTTGTAACAAGTATGAGAAAAGAAAAGAAGGAAATGCTATCTGCTGGAGTAGAAAAGGACAAAGAAGCTGAACAGATTGAAGAAGCTATGAAGAAAATAGCTTCAGATAAAGAAAGATTGGCAAAACTACAAACCCTTGCTAAAATGGTCAAAGTAGTAAGCCAAAAGTCATCAGCAAATACCACAAAGAGTGAGCTGATTGACACAGAAGTTGAAGCAGACATAGCTAAAGCCAACAAAATTATTGACCAAGCATTCATACGAGTGTCTGAAGCTCAGGATGCTACTCTTCACTTCTTCAGGCCAATCACTTCAAGTTCATCAGATAATAAATCCCTCCCAAGAAACCCATTGAGTTCAAAAATACTAAAGTGGATGTCTGATCAAAAGACCCACGTATTGACTTTGCTCAGATTCAATGGTGAAGTGAAGCATATATCAAGGAATCAGGCACTAGGCCTAAGTGCTGAAGATCTACAGGATCTCCTTGAGCTTACACTGTGCAGGGATGAGGATGATACAAGTTCCAAGGATTTTGAGAAAGAATTTAAAAGAAAAGCAAAGGAACTTCTGATGAAAGATAAAGGTCCTGAATAAGGAAGGGTTTTGGCATTATCTGTTCCAGGGGGAGATTGTTGGGATTGAACCCTAACAGAGGAACAGATAATGTAAAGCCAAAACCGGATCCCATCAGTGGACTCCTAATAAGCAGCAGTTTACTCTAATCTCTCCCCTTGACAGTGGTTATCTAACAGCTGTTAATCTAAAGTGCTGCTCATCTACAACAACTGATAAACCAAACTCTGATGATTACCTAACAACTGCTGAAGACAAACTCTGTTGCTCTATCTACTGTTGTTTCCTATGTACTGCTGAAGACTCAAGCACTGCCCTCTCAAAGACTGATCACCTTTGAAGAAAGCACTGAAGACTCAACATCTGTGCTAAGGCTACAACAGTGGAACGTGAAGCAGTAGTTTCCTTATGTTTTGTATGTTAGTGAAATGTCAGATGTTACATAACAGTAGTTTGTACAGATCAGTATTTATAGTTTGTTAGGTCGTTAGATGTCACTATCATGGTGACGTCAGCTGAAGTATATCAGTAGTTTGGTTTGCCTATAAGTATAACAGTACTCTGTACTGTTACACTTGATCGTTTTGAGTGAGTTCCTCTCCTCAATTCATCCTTTCATCTTGTGCAACCAACTTTGGTGTATCAGGCTGAGGGGGAGTTTAGATTGTAAGCTTTTACTGTAATCTTTTGCTTCTTTGTAAATCATTTGACTCAATGAAAAGCAATTGTTTATCAATCTCTACTTTCTTTTGTTTGTGTTTAAAAAGTTTGCTACCCATTTCCGCTGCACTTCATCATTTTATGCAAACAAACACAAATCATGACAGCCTCAGATCTTAACAGTAACATGTTCGAAGAATATACCACGGCATGTGATCTCTGGAATGCCCTCATCGACTACTCCGAGGGAAAAGAAGAGATGACCCAAAACAAGAGAGACATGGTGCAAAAGGTGTAAGGCATGTTTGGAAGTGTCCTTGGCAAGAGTTTATCCGATCACATCTGTCGTTTCTTGAACATGCTGACAAAAATTAAGAAAGCTAGAAACCCCATTGCTAACCTTGCTGCAATAAATAAGCTTTTGGATTCGTTACCAAAAGAGTGGAGCTTACAATGCATGATGATCAAGAGAGACTTTTTGAACAATCAAAACCTTGTCACCTTATCGGATCCAATCAACATGCTGAAAACGTTCAAAATGGACATAACCAAAAGAGAAATGAATTAAGTGGGATACTCTCCAAAGTCTGTGCAAGCTGCTGCCCCTAAGAATATGGATTTTATAGCGTGAATCATTTCTGCCGGTTCAAGCTCTCAAGCTACGAATGTCTCAGGCTCTAACAACACTTTCGCAAACTCTGCAAAGGCTCCACAATCTAGTGATAAGGCTACTGTGCTCGATGAAAAACGAGCTCTTAAAATATCTACTGAACACGTTGCTTTTTTTAACACACTCATGAGTAGCTATGAAGCTCTTATGGCCGGAAAACTGAAAAAAGAGACATTTTTACTGCTGATGATATGTATCAGGTCGATCCGAATGATATGGAAGAAATGGATTTGAAGTGGTAGATGGCTATGATACGCTGAGGTTGAAGAAATTTCACGACAAGAGAAAGAGACTTTCTTTAGGAAAAGCTGGCTTTAACAAATCTAAACTTCGATCCTACAACTGCAAGAATCTCGAACATTTCAAAACAGATTGTCCTCTTTTTAAGAATGAAAATCTTGAAGTTGCTCTTTCTCAAAGGTTGATTGCAATCGAAGGAAGTGATGCTACTACAAATGAAAATGAAGATGCAAAGGATTTGGTCATGGAAGATTATGACTGGGCTGAAGAGATCACTGAAGCTAAAACAGACGTCAATAAAGCCCTAATGGCGAAGATCTCAACTGGATCAGCTCCTCTACTCTCAAGCTTTCTCATCAACAAAACTGCATGTATTCCAAAGGGAGCTAAAGTTGTGGATACCAGACTGAAGGGAATGTTCAATGACAAAAATTCTACAGCTGATAAGAGAAAGGGAGCAGTCGGAGAAGCTCAAGAAAAGAAGGGTCCAGAAGTTGGAGGAAATGGAGAGACAAAGAAAGAAAAAGCTCATGCAGTGGCCATGAAAGTGGAATCTAGCAAGGAAAAATAAGAGAAAGATTTGGTAAATAACCTACCCCATGAGTTCAAGATAAACTACGCACGCAACCATGCGTCAGTGTCGTGGCTCACTATAAATTCATCAACCATGCCTTAATTAACGAAAAAGAAAAGGTTTTACAATTTAACAAAGAACTTAAACTGAATGAATCTACACATTGTTGGTTTTTTCACATGTTTATCAAAGTTATTTTATCCTTATAAAATAAAAACGCAGCAGAATATATATTTAAAACATGTTACTTTGTTGATATAAAACCCATTTTATATGTAAAACCCAATACCCGGATCCATATACGAACATGCATGCTATCAAAAATTAAAACACAACCATAGAGTGTTTCAAGAATACTACCTTCCAAGGAGTAAAGGATATGAAGAAGATGATGCTTCTTGAATGGTAGTCTTCAAGTGTAGAATACCACAAGCTTGTACACCCTAAGCCTTCCAACAAACACTTAAGTTTAGCTAGGATTTTACACTCATGAACTCACTTGAAAAATCCCCTCTTGGAACCAACCCTTGGCGAAAATGAGAAGAGAAAAGTATAGTTCTTGCACTTGATAAATCGAACTTGAAAAACTTGAATCAAGACCCCATGGCCGATTTTTTTAGAGAGAAGAATTTCAAGTCTTACACTTGAAATTATCTCTAGTATTCTTTTAAGTTCTACCCATCTTTTTTGTCACACAAAATAATTAAAAGGAGGTGAGAGAATATGCCATCCATTGTACCCAATCATGGACCAACTAGCCATGCAAAATGCATGCATTCTCATTGGACCAAAAAAATGCCTTGGGAAGACATATGTTGGGGGCGTCCCACATCTTCTTTTTTAAAAAAAAATTCAAAATTTTTCTTTAAATAATTGAAGTCTTATGTATATTTTATAACTTTTATAAAATATAACATCATATGTTATAAGACTTATACAACTTTTATTATTATGTTATTTAACCCATTAAATAACAAAATAAAATATTCTCTCAAAATAAATTATCCATATAATTTATTACTTTCTCAAGTGCAATTATTTAGAAAACCAATTTCTAAATATTATAAGTGTTAATATTTATTTGTATGATCATATCATAAATAAATATTATAAGTGTTTGTCTAGCTTGTTATTGGGTATGACTCGACTTGGATCATAACGTACTAGCCACATCAATTTAATATGTGTCTTGGGCATACAGAGTCCAACAATCTCCCACTTGCACAAGATACATAGAATATTGATGCAAGTAGTAAATAACGCTTAACTACGATTTACTACCCCTAATACGTATGAGTATATGTCCCATTCAATAACATCATCCCCTTCAAGTCCCTTACTTGAGTATGATTTAGGTGAATCTATCATTTATCCCTTTGTTGCAGATGTCATGTCAAATCCAGAGACATAGAGTGATCACTCTCTGTTGATTTAACTTTTGCAGGCCTTAGACATCTTAATCTCAACGAATAAGAGGAACAAATCCCTTCTTGACTACATACGTCTCTCACAATCACCTTGTATCACACCTGAGCTTAGCCTTATGTACTGTCATGTTTCAGACAGCGAAGAACTAAGTCAAGGTATAATATTTGGTGAATATCAAGACCCAATATGTATCTGAGGTCAGAGGATACTATGATATTCTCCTTTACTCAAATTTACTTATGATCAATCACAAATGATTCAATGCAGTAACATTTGAGAGCGAATCAGTCCAATATTTGTATCCCACAAATATCTATGAACTTTGGCAGCAACACTTTGCTCTATATTCATGCCTATGAATATCCACCAATCCTAGTTCTTAATAGTCTTACATTCATATTTGTTCCCACAAGTATGATCGACTATAGACATTTAGAATAAGCAACTTATTCACGGATTTAAACATGCTAAAATGGAATATAACTCAAAATACCATAAAGAGTTATAATAACAGTTGTTCCAATATCCAAATACAAAATAGATCAAATCCAATCACTAGAATATCGAAGTCCTAAGGCATAAGTATGACCCTTCATGCTTTGCCAGTTCAAGGATCTTCGTGTGTGGATCCGCAATATTTTAATCAGTGTGAACTTTGCGAATACATATCCTTCCCTTTTTCAACTTCATCCCTTATGTAGTTGAAACTCCGCCCAATGTGCCAAGTCTTTTGATGTGCACGAGGTTCCTTGATTTGAGCAATCACACCATCGTTATCACAAATATCTCTAGGGGTCCTGAATGGTAGGGACTACCCCTAGATCGGCAGTAATTCAAGTGGCAGATCCGTATGAATTATCTCAATCAATGAAGCGGCGATGTATTCTTATTCTGTAGTGGACAATGCTACCCTGATTGTGATCGAGAACCATCTCGATCAGTTTGGAAACTCGTATCCATGTAACCCTTTACAACGAATTTCGAAACTCGCATCCCTGTAACCCTTTACAACGAGTTCTTCTTCACCAGATCCATATATTAGAAATATATCCTTAGTCCTTCTAAGGTATTTCAATATATTTTTAACATTCACCCAATGACCGTTACTCGTTGGTATCTTCTCGTCATGCTTAAAGCGCATGACATGTCCGGTCTAGTGCATATCATTACATACATAATGGATCCTATAGTAGACGCATATGGGATTCCTTTCATCCTTTCTTGCTCATCCTTTGAGCTTGGACATTGAGACGCACTCAATATTGTCCCTTCTTGAATAGGTACCAAACCTTTCATAGAGTTCTCTATCTTGAACCTTTTCAAGACTTTGTCAATGTATGCACTTTAGTTTAAACCTATCAAGCGCCTTGATCTATCCCTATAGATCTTTATTTCCAACATATAGGCGACTTCTCCACGATCTTTAATGGAAAAACAATTTCCAAGCCAGGCTTTCACACCTACCATGGTTGGAATATCATTTCCATATAGTAGAATGTTGTCGACATATAATACTAAGAAAGTAATAATGCTCCAACTCGCCTTCTTATACACACATGCTTCATCGAAGTTCTTGATGAATCCATACTCCCTAATCTCTTCATCAAAACGGTGATTCCAACTTCTAGATGCTTTTTTCAATCCACAGATTGATTTCTTTTACTTGCATACTTTGTTAGGATGTTTTGGATCGACAAAACCTTCAGGCTGAACCATATAGACATCTTCCTCAAGATATCCATTAAGGAAAGCCGTTTTGACATCCATTCGCCAAATCTAATAATCATATTATGCAGGTATGGCAAATAATATCCTAGTTGACTTTAGCATCACCACCGGCGAGAAGGTCTCATCATAATCAACCCCTTAAGTTTGATTGAAACCTTTTGCTATAAGTCTCGCTTTACAAGTATCCACGTTACCATGCATATCGGTTTTCTTCCTGAAAACACACTTACTTCCAACTACTTTAGAGTTAAGAGGTAGTACAACCAATTCTCATACTTGGTTGTTATACATGGATTGCATCTCTACGTTTATGGCTTCAAGCCATTTGTCACAATCGGATTTTGACATTGGATCATGGTATGTGGTAGGTTCACCCGAATCTACCACGTAGCATCCATCTATGAAAAATCCATATCTTTCAGGTGGACTACTAATTCTACCAGATCTGCGAACGTTTTGTGTATGTTGATCAACCACTTGGTCATTTTTCAACAACCTCTTGTTGAGTGTTAGTATTAACCAAACGTGTATCGGCATTCGGTTCTTGATCCTCATCAAGTTCCACTGTTCTAGTAGTTCCTTCCATAAGGAACTTAGCTTCCAAGAACTCAGCCTTTCGAGCAACAAATACCTTTTGCTCTGTTGGATCGTAGAATTAATATCCTATACCATCTTTAGGATATCCTACAAAGATACACTTAGTGGATCGTACTTCTAATTTGTTTGGGGTGTATTGCTTCACATAAGCTTCACAACCCCATACCTTCAAATATGATAATGATGGAGCCCTTCCATGCCATATTTCAAAAGGTGTCTTATCCACTTTCTTGGTTTGGGCCACATTGAATGTACGGGCCGCGGAGAGCAAAGTGTAACCCCAAAATGATAGAGATAATGTGCTCCTAGCCATCAAAGATCGAACCATATCTAAATAGAGTTTGATTCCTCCTCTATCAGAACGAAGAACTTTGATTGAGTTGATTTAGTACTTCACCTTTTGAAGGCTTTAAACATTTCAAAACTTCAACTTTGTGTTTCAGCAAGTACACATAACCATAACTACTACAGTTTTCGGTAAAATTAATGAAGTATCTTTCACCATACCTAGTCATTGGCTTAAAGGGACCATATACATCCGAATATATGATACCTAATAAATCTTTTTCCTTTCCCACTAAAGGGTTTCTTAGTCATTTTAACTTTTAAACAAGATTCGCATATATCAAATGAACCAATTTCATTTGTTTCCAAAAGACCATTCTTTTGAAGTGTTTGTATGCGATTCTGTTTATATGACCAAGGCGATAATGCCAAAGATAGGTCTCACTCAAATCCATTTTGAGTTTCTTGGTGTTTGCTTGGTACATCGAACTATCAAATGATGTATCATCATGAACCAATTCATAAATACCATTTGAAGGCATAACTTTAAAGTAAAACATGTCATTTATCGAAACATAAATGTCATCGTTTACAAACTATAAATTAAAACCGTATTGTCTTAAAAGGGAAACTGAAATAATGTTCCTAGTCAAACTAGGAGCATACAATACATTTTTAAAACAATTTCCAAACCATTTGTAAGTTTCAAAACATAGTCTCATCGGGCTACAACTTGAACTTTCGCTCTATTGCCCATGAAGAGACTAATGTATCCCTTCTTTTAATGCTTATTTCTTTTGAACCCTTTTCAATAAATTGCAAACATGAGTTCCACATCCGGTATCTAATACCCATGTGTTTGAAGAAATAACATTAAGGTCAATATGTTTCATAAAGATTGTACCTGAGGTTTGCCTAGCATACCTCTTGTTTTTCAACTCTTTGAGAAAGGTTGGATAATTCCTTTTCAAATACCCTATCTCACCATACTCAAAGCATGGATTGTTCATGGCAACCTTTGCCTTCTTTTCTTTTAGTTTCAGTGGTTTCGCTTTAGTCTTTCTTTTTCTTTTTCCCTTTGAATCTCCCGTTACCATTTGCAACATTTGCTTTGGTGTAGGAGTGATGCCCTTTCTTTTTGCCATCCTCATTGATCGTTAGAATGGGTAAAGCCCTTTTACCCATATTGAGCCTTTCGAGGTGATCAATGTGGCTTTTCATCTTAAAGACATAAGATGAGATCGATTGGGTTTCCTCTATTCAACATGCATGAAGTGCTCGAACCGTTTCGAAGTGTTCTACCCTTGCTTATTGTAGGAACATTTCCTTCAATTGGGTAATCATGTCGTGTGCCCATGATGTTCAAAATCCTTTTGAATCTCGGGAATCATAATTCCTAACATGAGGCAAGAGGCTTGTATAGTATACTCGGTATACTTAATCCAATCGTTATAGGCGTCCTCGTTATAGGCATCCTCATCTTCCACAAGATGTTCATCGGGATTAGGATCGTCCAACACATAGGATATCTTCTCTTACTTGAGAACGATTCTTAAGTTTCGATATTAATCCATAAAGTGTTTTGATTGAGACGATCCTTTTCAAGGATTGTTTTTAGTGATAGGTTACGGACGGTTTGGGTAATATTGTTAGCGGCCATCTACAAAATTTAACAAGGTTCAATTTTAGTATTTTCGATATTATTAAAATTTTAATCATTAATACCCTTTTATGTCTCATAGACAATTAATAATTAAAATCTAGAATCCAATGTTACATTTAAATATTGGTTAGGTGACCTTTATCCCATTATTTAAATTAGCAAGGTAGTCAACGTTTGATGATTGCAACCCTTCGCAACTTCTAGCCATATGGGATCGGTTAAACATCTTTATGTTTAGTTGGCATGTTTAATCCCATCAACACCTTTGTCCCCATGCTTCGGTGACCCTAAGTTCATGGTTTCCAAATCAAGTCATCCAACTTGTACACACATGTGAGTTTACCCATATAAGTGGTTAGGTGACCTTTATCCCATTAACATGGTAACCCCACCTCAAACATACAAGTTCCCTCAAATGTGGTTAGGTGACCTTTATCCCACAAAAGAGTTCCCAAGTGATTCGAGTGTTGTATAAAAGGATGATGTTTGACTTGTTTTATAAAAGGGGTTTTTATTTTTCAAAATTCTAGTTTAGAAAAATTTTATGTACCATATATTTGCATGCATTCAAATCAATGGTACTTTAGTGAAAACCAATTTTCAAGGTTCTTTTAATAAAACCCATTTTATTATAAAATCATTAACTTTTAATAAAACCTTTTATTAACCATTTTAATGATTTTTTAAGAACCAATTTTAAGCTTGTTACGGATTATTAGTTTTTAAGCATGCATATCCAAATATCATCCAAACAACCATAAATAAAAATAACCATCCAAGCACAACACATATATCAAAAAGGTGCATAACCATAGCCAACTATTTTGACCACACTTGTTAGCCGACACAAGTGTGTCAAAAGGTCCTTCCTAAAGGGTGAATATTGACACAAGTAATGTGTCGTCGAACTCCCACTTGATCCCGCATCCAAATGCTTCAAGACTTCTTCTTGTGTTGTGATTTCTTCACATTCTTTGGGCTTCCAAATGTCTTTTATATTCACCTCCAAACTCCTTTGGACTTCAAAAATGTGTTTTGGTTATCAGGCTAAAATCCCGTTAAGAACTATGAAGTCCTTTAGGCCCGAAATTAGCCAAAACCAAAACCGCATTTTTGTGTGCCTCTTCTTTTACAAAAGGTATCCTAATACATTTTTTCTAGTAAAAATAAAATGCAGCTAATCTATTTATTTACATACCAAATGAAAATAAATTATGTATTTTTCAAATGGAAGAACAAAGATAAATAATTATTACAACCCATTGAATTAATTAAATACAAATCACAAACACAAACATTCAACATATTCACACAAGGTTATGGCTAGGTTATGAACACCAAAATATATATCCATATATATATATATATATATATATATATATATATAACTCAAGAAGCAAAAATGGTTCCCTTTTTACAACCTACATTTTCGGGCAAGAATGAAAAAACCGAAAAGTGTGGGTTTTGTCTAAACAAAACAATCATCCAAATGACATAATTTTTCAAGATACTTTTATGCATGTATGATTAATACCTTGAAAAATAAAAGGAAAACCATGGTGAAAATTTCGGCCATAGGGTTTAACCAAACCCGAAACCCGAAAATTTCATATCCTATGAAGCATGCACTCATATAAGCGGCTCTTGATGCCATTGTTGGGTTTTTCACATGTTTATCAAAGTTATTTTTTTCCTTATAAAATAAAAACGCAGTGGAATATATATTTAAGCATGTTACTTTGTTGATATAAAACCCATTTTATATGTAAAACCCAATACCTGGATCCATATACGAACATGCATGCTATCAAAAATTAAAACACAACCATAGAGTGTTTCAAGAATACTACCTTCCAAGGAGTAAAGGATATGAAGAAGATGATGTTTCTTGAATGGTAGTCTTCAAGTGTAGAATACCTCAAGCTTGTATACCCCAAGCCTTCCAACAAACACTTAAGTTTAGCTAGGATTTTACACTCATGAACTCACTTGAAAAATCCCCTCTTGGAACCAACCCTTGGCCGAAAATGAGAGGAGAAAAGTATAGTTCTTGCACTTGATAAATTGAACTTGAAAAACTTGAATTAAGACCCCATGGCCAATTTTTTTAGAGAGAAGAATTTCAAGTCTTACACTTGAAATTATCTCTAGTATTCTTCAAGTTCTACCCATATTTTTTGTCATACAAAATAATTAAATGGAGGTGAGAGAATGTGCCACCCATTGTACCCAATCATGGACCAACTAGCCATGCAAAATGCATGCATTCTCATTGGACCAAAAAAATGCCTTGGGAAGACATATGTTGGGGGCGACCCACATGTTATTTTTTAGAAAAAAATCAAATTTTTTTAAAATAATTTAAGTCTTATGTATATTTTATAAATTTTATTAAATATAACATGATATGTTATAAGACTTATACAACTTTTATTATGTTATTTAACCCATTAAATAACAAAATAAAATATTCTCTCAAAATAAATTATCCATATAATTTATTAGTTTCTCAAGTGCAATTATTTAGAAAACCAATTTCTAAATATTATAAGTGTTAATATTTATTTGTATGATCATATCATAAATAAATATTATAAGTGTTTGTCTAGCTTGTTATTGGGTATGACTCGACTTGGATCATAACGTACTAGCCACATCAATTTAATATGTGTCTTGGGCATATAGAATCCAACACATATCTGAGAAAGTTGAGTTCGAATTTAACTGAGATGTAGCAATTAAAAGATTTTTTTACAGAAAATATTTTCTCATAAAAGTTCTAACAGAATAATTAGAGAAATCCAAAAAATGAGAACAATAAATTACAAATTATAATTGTCAAATGGAATGTTAGCAAAAAGGCACTAGTGGATATCAAAAATTGCCAAAGACCGACATCTGTAAAGAATGGCATTGGTTACAAAGATAAACTTGGAACCAAAAGAAAAAATTTTCCTCATCCACACAATAAAAATTATGTACCAATGCCCACTCCTCATCCTAACAATGATTTAAGCGACCAAAATGTTCTTGTTGTTGTTAATGATATTTCTAAAATGATACTAGTTATTTTGAAAGCAATGCGGATCTAAATGTGCGGGTGGAAGAGGTGGACGATGATGGTTGTGGTGGGAAGAAAATAGGTCTAAAAATATTCAGGCGACATTTACACTATTGTTAACTGGTTCGCCTGTATTAAACCTAGTTTAACTATTCGGGATGAATGTAATAACTCTTTAACTAGGATTGATGACTGTATTAAACCTAGTTTAACTATTCGGGATTACTGTACCAGGCTTACGCCTGTGATGATAATGTTGTGTGTGAGCCTCTAATATTTGTACCAGAATTAAAAAAGAACAGCTTTGGAAAATTCCTCACCGAGGAGATTCGAGAATTTATACCATCGCAGACAGGTACATTGGACTTAGAAGAAGATCAAAGAGAAGAAAGTTGCACTGAAGAATCAAGCACGACAACTAGGGAAGGGAGTGAAGATACCGAAGATTGTCTAGAAGACATCAGCTGACTTGACAAGAAAATGAAGAAAATCAAAAGCTCAAGTTCAATTGGTTCTTCAGACAATGTCACGTGCAACTCAAGATCATCATCACAAACATCATCATCTAAAGCCTCAACCTCCAAGAAGAATAAGACACATTGCTCACGATGTTTTAGATTTGGTCATTTAGGACACATTGCAAAAACAAAATTTTCAAAAACAAAATCACAATTTTTCTAAAAATATTACAAAACAATTTGTTGATTATAAGAAATATGTTTAAGGCTTCATAAATTCTGCTTGTTTTTTGGAAAAGAAATGAAGAAATCATTGCAGAGAATCATGATAGATTAAAATTTAAACAAGTTTGGGTTCCGATCGTTAACTAACTTGTATATATTTTTTTTGTTTGTCTTTATTGTTTTGTATATATAGAATAAGTTGCAAAAATGGCTAAGGCCTTGATGGAATACATATGGAATGTAGATAGCGGGTGCTCACGGCATATGATTGGTTTGAAGGAACTGCTCAAGAACTTCAGATTTATTGACTGTAATTTTGTGTCCTTTGCCAGCAATGAAAAGGGGGAAAGATCATTGGACTCAGAGATGTCGTTTCAGATACTATAACTCTTGAAGATGTCAACTATGTCCTGTAACTGTCTTATAATCTTATGTGATAAGGGAATATCAGTTCTATTCAACGACGTAGAATGTGTCTTTATCAAGCTAGGCTATACAGTTCCTCCTGAAATGATTATGCTCACGGCTCCCCGTCAAAATAATACATATATATTTAATATGAAAAATGCCAAGTCAAAAGATCAAATGACTTGTTTGATTTTAAAAGCATCAGAATCAGAGTCACTGCTTTGGCATAGGGGAATGGGCCATGTGAATTTCAAAAAACATGATCAAACTTTCTACATTAAATTTAGTAAGAGGTTTACCAATTAAAGAATTTCTGTTTTTTGAAAAATGCATTGCATGTGCCTAAGGTAAACAACACAAAACGATGCATAAGTTCAAAGCAGTGAAAACACTCAGGCTCTCAACTACAACTGATACACATGGATCTTTATGGTCCCTTAAGTGTTAAAAGCTTAGCTAAGAGTTCTTACTGTTTGGTGATCACAAATGACTTCTCTCATTTTTCATAGGTTTATTTTTTTGAAGCAAAAAGTGAAACTTCTGATATTCTGAAGACTTTCATCCCAATGATCGAGAACGTTATCAAGTAGAGGGTTAAATATATCAGAAGTGATCATGGAATAGAGTTCAAGAATCAGACGTCTATCTCTTTCTGTGAAGAAAAAAGAATTCGTCTTCAGTACAATGCTACGAGAACTCCTCAGCAAAACGAGGTTGTTGAAAGGAAGAACAGAACTCTCATCGAAGCAGCTCGAACATGCTAGTGGACTCAAAGTTACCTATTATCTTTTAGGCAGATGCGGTCAATATTGCATGCTATGTTTTGAATAGAGTTCTTATCGTCAAACCTCATAACAAGACCATTTACGAGCTTTTTTCAAACGAAAGCTGTTAATAGACTTTTTTTCAGACCATTTGGTTGTTCATGCACTCTCCTCAACACTCAAGATAATCTAATCAAGTTTGACGCCATTGGAGATTTCTGTTACTTCATGGGTTATTCATCAACTCACAAGGCGTACAGAGTTTACAACAAAAGGACTAAGATGGTGACTGAGTCATACTACGTTGATTTTCAAGAAGGCAACTATACCAACACTAGAAGCACTCCTGATTGGTTTTATGATGTATATGTCGTCTTCAACACTTTCAACATCCCTGTCCCCAAACCCATTTGAACACGCAACTCTAGAAGCCACTCAAAATGAATAATTATTTGACACATCATGTCACACCCCGACCACGTAAAACAACAAATCGTGGCGGAAACATCGGGGAGTGTTGTAACAGAATCATTGTTTCATAACACATGGATTGAAGTTTTATTTAATTGAATTAATGTATTACATTACATTGAAATTTGAAACAAAACATGAACAAATAGACTTTCATTGTTATTAAGTCACTAAGGCCTCGTCCGTTCCTATGTGAGCATCCATCAATATCATCAACAAACATCATCAACTATTGTACGTAAAACACATGTGAAAATACGTCAGCATAAAAATGCTGGCGAGTACATAGGTTTTATGTGAGTGTCAGATTCATCGCTAGTTTACATGTTGCAATACCTAATTATAAACCTTGTTTTGAAAAGTATAGTATTGCGACATAACTAACCAACTCAAATCAAGTTGGTTATACTTTATAAAATCTCGTAGCCATGATTCTTAACCCAAAACATTTATTTTATTTAATCAAATTGTAAAACATCTCATAAAAACTCGTTAATAAAACTCATATGGTTTATATTATTAGAAAAACCTTGTAATATAACTTTGTTTTGGATAACCTTGCCTAAGTGATTTAGATAACGCAACGATATATAATGTATTAAAAGCACTTATATATAGGAAGTACCAGTGGCGTATCCACCATGCTTTTAACACATTACACCCGCTCCGTTACCTAATCACTTCCCTATCCCAACGGTTTAAACAATACCAAACGGTTCACATAATCAAACAGTTACAAACGGTTCATATAAATCAAACAGTTACAAACGGTACACACAAATCAAACGGCTACAAACGGTTCACACAAATCAATCGGTTACAAACGGTTCACACAAATCAAACGGTTACAAACGGTTCAAAATGTAAAACAATGTGCTAGCATGTTAAGTGAACATACATAGCAAAACATAATGAAATCATGTACTATATATGTACTAATGAACATAACAAGCATATGATATAAAATCATGAAAGCACGAACGTAACAAGTAGGCACATGTGTTTCACCCCAAAACAGTTTGAAAACAGTAAAAGAGGGGACTATGTACTCACTTGAGGATGCTTAGAAGTCTTGACTAACAACCAAGCAAAGCTAGAGGAATCACAGACATCAAATGGCACCTAATATAAGTAACTATGTTAATAAACGGACCTAAATCGGAAGATCGGATAGAATGAGGTTTCGTAAACCAAATGAGTGTTGGAACTCATATAACATGGTTTAACAAAGCCTACATACTAAAACAAAACCTAACCTAAGTGCTTACAACCCATTACGACTCATTTAGGTAGCTTACACTACTTTAACGCGTCGTTCGCGTAAAACGCGTTCAGACCGCCTAACTAGTCCTATGACAAGTATTATATGCCTTAACATGTCTAAATAATGTTTCCTAATCAGTTTAGATGCCAAAACTTATGTTACATATTCTTAAGATGAATTTATGCGTAAAAAGGGCATTTTGGTCATTTTCCTAAGGCATATAAATTACCTATCATACAACTACTTAAACGAAGTGACCATAAGGTATAACCTCGGAAGGTTATTCCCTATACAACTATGGTCACAATACATGTTTGGTCGGATCCTAATGATCGACCAAACGGGTCGGGTTCGAAAGTCTAAGCGGTTGTTTAGACCGCTTACCTCACGACCCTATACAAGCACTAATCTAAAAGTGACGAGTTAAACATGTTAAAACATGTTTAACGAAGTTTGAAAACAAGTTTGATATCAAGACAAAGGGTCTTGATACCCAAGAATAGTTTGGTTGCAAAATACGCAAGAGTACGCATTTTGACCAAAACTATGACTCGTCACTACGCCTAAATAACGTGGTAATGAGTAGGTATAGTCACAAGAGACTATAACCATCGTGATTACGCTCACGTTACGAAGTTCATACGAACTTCGTATTGACCAAAGACTGGTCAAAGAAGAAAGTCAAATGCAGTTTGACTTTCGTGCTTAAAAATGCGTAAAAGAACGAAAGAAACTTACAAGAGGTCCAAGCAAATGAAGATTTGATCTTAGAATTCTCAGGTATGAAGCATATAAGCTCCAACTTAGAGAAATCAGATCAATTGTGTGGGTTGCAATTGAAATCTTGGTGGGTATTTATAGATTTCGGTAAACCGTTAGGATCGTTCCTCGTAAACCGAGCTTCAATCTTGGCCCTCCAAGTGGGCACAAGGTTTTCTAATACCATGGGACCCTTAAAACCATCAAATACCAGCCCAAGGTATTGAAAAATTACACAAAAGTCCCTGGAATTCGACCTGATGGCTGAATTAACTAATCTGCCCAGATCAGTCTTTGGTGCCCCGCGAGAGGTCTCCCGCGCCCCGCCAGAGACCAAAATGGCAGAAAGTCAAAAACAGCCCCTGCATGCCCAAAACTTGATTTCGATGCATTTTTGACACATTTAAGCCCCGTTAACCTCATTTCAAGGCTCTAAAATGAAGTTAAAGTATAGGGAACTTAAAATATGCTCAAAAATATCTCGGATGTCGGTTCGTTTGACCGTACGGTTGCGTTGTTCGGTTAATTACGACGGAAGTCGTAACGAACGCAAAAACGATCCAAATTAAGCGACGAATGGAATTTTATAATGTCAAACACTAAAATAAAATATTTTAATGCTTACATAAATTTTTGGATGTCCGGATATATTCAGAACGTAAGATATGCGCGAAAATGCAAACTTATGCACTTTTTGACGCTTTTAGTCCCTATTGATCAAGAAAGTTTATTTTTGCGCACCAAACACCTCAAAGCCTATTTCTAAGCTATGTAAAGGACATTTAGGGCATATTTAACTTATGATCAAGTTCCGGAATGTTCGTTACAGTATGAATCGGCATACTTTCGCAGTTTGTCGAAATTAGTCCCTGTAAGCGAATAAACTTGATTTCGCCACATCAAACCTTCCAAAACTTATTTCTAAGCTGTGTAAAGGTTATTTAAGGTATGTTAAGCCTATGTCACTATTTTGGAGTGTTTGTTGCATTAAACTGGTTATATTTACGCATTGGTTCACGTATAACCTTTCCAGAAAGCGATTTATAGCTTGAAATCTAACAAGAATTGATATGTGCAAATGATACACATATTTATACAAATCCCAAATATGAAACACAATATTTGATCGATTTGGTATTTGTTTGATGGTCGCAGAGGCACAGGTGTCACAGTCTCCCCTACTTTAGGAAATTTCGTCCCAAAATTTATTCGTAGGAGTCTGTCTGTGACTTTATGTTAAATAACCATCAAAGATATGCAAGGCATAATCCTGTCATTTCCTTCAACGGACATTCTTCAGAAGCGAAAATGAACAGACATAGTCATTTTCCTCAACGGGCATTCTTCAGAAATGGAAATGAAGGAATAACCAAAAGGATATTCATTTCCTCAACGGACATTCTTCAGAAACAAAAATGAAAATGAACGGATAATCATTTTCTTCGATGGGTATTCTTCAGAAATGGAAATGAAGGAATAATCAAAAGGATATTCATTTACTCAACGGACATTCTTTAGAAACAAAAATGAAAATGAATGGGTAATCATTTTCTTCGACGGGTATTCTTCAGAAATGGAAATGAAGGAATAATCAAACGGATATTCATTTCCTCAACGGACATTCTTCAGAAACGAAAATGGACGGACGGAGTTATTTTCGACGGGTGCTTCATCAGAAATGGAAATGAAGGAACAGGATATTCATTTCCCATGTCACACCTCGACCACGTAAAACAACAAACCGTGGCGGAAACGTCGGGGAGTGTTGTAACAGAATTATCATTTCACAACCATGGATACAAAAAGAGTTTCGTTTTATTGATAATATTTAAACATTAACATTGTCTTAACACATAACAAACAAGTTTCACATCGACTATCACTGTTATTATGTCACTAAGGCCTCGTCCAGATCCTATGTGACGTATGCATCCTAGAAAATCAATCAAGCAACCACACCTGAAACATATGTAAAAACATAGTCAGCAAGAAATGCTGGCGAGTACATAGGTTTTATAAGAGTATCAGAATCATGGCTTCGTTTACATGTTGCAGTACTTAATTAGACTACAAGAGTCAAAATACAAACCTCGTTTTGAAAAGTGTATTGCAATATAATTAACCAACTCAAATCAAGACGGTTATAGTTTATAAAATCTCGTAGCCATGACCCTTAACCCCAAAAACATTTGTTTTAGTAACCCAATTCGTAAAACATCTTGTAAAAACTCATTAAAAATTGTATAGTTTATATCCTTTAGAAAACATCGTTGTGTGACCTTGTTTCAAAATCGTTTACCCAAGTGAACTAAATAACGCCACGGTATGTAATATGATGAAAACACTTATATATAGGAAGTACCAGCGGCGTATCCACCATGCTTTCACCACATTACACCCGTCCCGTTATCTATACACTAACCAAAAACCAATCGTTTATTCAACTCGTTTTACTTGTTCAAAATCGTTTTCAAATCGTTTCCAAATTGTTAATTCGTTTAAATCGTTTAAATCATCCTCGTTTTAATTGTGAAAACTATTTATGGTCGTCTCGCTAATAACATTCAAACCTTCGTGACTCGACTATCTCGCTTCTCGCTTCTCGCGTTAACAAACCACCAAAGGGTAAATTAACTACCATCAGATTCAGTCGTTACTCACAACCCCCACACATAACCATGGGTGCAGTAGATAACGGGATTTGTCAGATCCTATGGTACCATAACCTAATACTGGTCTGCTTGATCAATGCTAATGAATGTCATTCGTTATGTAACTATAACCAACAAGTTTGTTCACTTTATTGAAATTGTTATTAGTTTAGTAAAAACCATCTTAATCGTTTATGAAATCATCGTTTAAACCTTGAAATCATTTTGTACATATGAATCTCCCCAAAACTATTGAAAACAGTAAAATAGGGGAACTGTGTACTCACATGAAGTGCAAAGTATCCTCAATTGTGACACCTGTGTCACTGTGACCGTCAAACAAATGCCAAACCAATGAAATTTTGTATTTCATACTTGGGAATTTTGAAAATATGTGTATCATTTGCACATATCAATTCTTGTTCGATTTCGGGCTTTAAGTCGCTTTCTGGAAGGTTATACACGATCTGATGCGTAAATATAACCAGTTTAATGCAACAAACACTCCGGAATAGTGACATAGGCTTAACATACCTTAAATAACCTTTACATAACTTAGAAATAAGTTTTGGATGGTTTGGTATACCGAAATCAAGTTTATTCGCTTACAGGGACTATTTGCGTCAACTTGCAAAAGTCTGCCGTTTCGTAAGACAACTTACAGTCCGGAACTTGATCATAAGTTAAACATACCATATATAACCTAAATATGGCTTAGAAATAAGCTTTGATAGGTTCGGTGTGTGAAAACATGCTTATATGATCTTACAGGGACTAAAAGTGTAAACGGCGTAAGTTTGCATTTTCGCGCATATCTTACGTTCTGGACACATCTGGACATCCAAAATTTTTGTACACACTAAAATATTTTTGTTTTAGTGATCGCCATGCAAAAAATTCCATTCGTCGCTTAATTTGGATCGTTTTCGCGTCCGTTCGAGTTTCGTCGTAAATAACCGAACAACGTGACCGTACGACCAAACGAACCGACATCCGAGATATTTTTGAGCATGTTTTGAGTCCCCTATGCTTTAACTTCATTTTAGAGCCTTGAAATGAGGTTAACGGGGTTTAAACGCATCGAAAAAGGCTTTAAACACGTGCAGGGACCATTTCTGCCATTTTTTGAAACTTTGCTGAACCTGATACATGCTAGCGTAGCGCGAGCCCTAAGGCCTATGCCCTAGCGCTACGCGAGCGCCTCATCTGGGCAGAAAGTGTGTTTTCAGCATCTGTTTGCAAATTCAGGGGTTGTTTTGGTAAATTCTTGGTGTGTTGAGCAAGTTTAAGTGCTCTCCAAGGCTTTGCACCTGCTCCTAACACTTGTATGGATGAGATTTATTCCCTAATGGCTAAACAAACCACTTGTGATGATCCTAGAGCATCACCACAAGTATAAATAGCCCATCCATTTCATTCATTCCTTGCTCATTCTTCTCATTCTTCTCTTCACATCTGCTTTGGAGCTCTCTCTCAAGCATTTGGGACTTTGTCTTCTTTGTAGAAAAGATAGCAAGGACTATTGTGAGCCTTCTTTCATTCTTTTTCTTGCTTTTTCCTTATGTAGTGCAGAAAGTCAAACAGTTTGGCCAACAGTTTGACTTTCGGTTTTGACCATCAATTGGTCAAGTCAAAGTTCAATTGAACTTTGACACGTGATTGTAATCACGATAGTTATAATCCTTCGCGATTATAACCGCTGATTACCACGTTATCTAGTTGTAGTGTCGAGTCAAAGTTTCGGTCAAAATGCGTTTTAGCACGCATTTTGCCTCGGAACTACTTTAGGGTATCAAAACACTTTGTTGTGATACCAAATCAGTAGGTTAGACATGTTTTGACATGTCTAACACGACACTACTAGTTTGTGCTTGTTTAGGGTCGTGAGGTAAGCGGTCTAAACCACCGCTTAGCCTTTCGAACCCGACCCGTTTGGTCGATCTTTAGGATCCGACCAAGCTTAGTTAGTGATCATAGTTGCATAGGGAATAACCACTGAGGTTATACCTTATGATCACATAGGATTGGTTAGTCATTTGCTAGTTAGCTTGTATGCCCATAGGAAATGACCAAAATGCCCTTTTAAAGCTAAAATCCGTATTTTGCCTATGTGAACATATTTTTGACAAGTAATCTGATTTAGTAACATGTTTAGGGATAATTGGGCATGTAAGACTTGGCATAGCACATAGTTAACCATCCGAACATAGTTTTACGCTAACGACGCCTTATAGTAGCTTATGTTACCATAACGTGTCGAAACGGGTCAAAAGCACTTAGGTAGGCCTTTCAATCAGAATGTAGGGTCTATTAAATCATACCATATGAGTTCAATTACTCATTTGATTTATAGAACCTCATTCTATCCTATCTCCCGATTTAGGTCCGGTTATTTACATAGTTACCTATATAGGGTGCCGTTTGATTCCCTAATCACTCTAGCTTTGCTTGGTTGTTGTTCAAGACTTCTAAGCACCCTCAGGTGAGTACATAGTCCCCTCTTTTACTGTTTTCAAACTGTTTTGGGGTGGAACACATGTGCCTACTTGATACTTTCATGTTTCCCATGTTTTTATATCATATGCTTACTATGTTCAATAGTACATTATTAGTACACGATTTCATTGTGTTTTGCTATGAATGTTCACGTAACATGCTAGCACATTGATTTCCATATACTACATTTTGTCGCATATGCTCATCCAGCATATGGACACATTGTTTTACATTTTGAACCGTTGTAACCATATGATCATTTGAACCGTTGTAACCATTTGATCATATGAACCGTTGGTAACCATTTGATCATATGAACCGTTGGTAACCATTTGACTATGTGAACCGTTAGTAACCATTGATTATGTGAACCGTTTATAACCGTTGACTAGATGATCCGTTGGATTATGTGAACCGTTTGTAACCATTTGACTATGTGAACCGTTAGTGACTATTTGACTATGTGAACCGTTTGTAACCGTTGATTGACACGAACTGTTTGAATCTGTTTGAACCGTTGGGTTAGGGAAGTGATTAGGTAACGGGGCGGGTATAATGTGTTAAAAGCATGGTGGATACGCCGCTGGTACTTCCTATATATAAGTGCTTTTAATACATTATATATCGTTGCGTTATCTAGATCACTTGGGCAATGGTAAACAAAACAAAGTTGTAATACAAGGTTTTCCAACAATATATTATACTATTCGAGTTTTATTCCATAAACGATTTACAAATCTGGATTTAATTAAACAAATGTTTTGGGGTTAAGAATCATGGCTACGAGATTTTTATAAAATATAACCAATTTGATTTGAGTTGGTTATTTATGTCGCAATACTATACTTTTCAAAACAAGGTTTTTAAATAAGTATTGCAATATGTAAAACGAGCCATGAATCTGAAACTCATACAAAATCTATGTACTCGCCGGCATTTTTATGCTGACGTACCTATTTTCACATGTGTTTCAGGTACAATAGTTGATGATGTTTGATTGATGATATTGGTGTATTCTCACATAGGAATGGACAAGGCCTTAGCGACTTTAAAACTTGGAAGATAATAGTTGTATTTATCTAATTTGTATCAAAACATTTAGTTCAATAATTCAATAAAACGAAACTATTTATTCCATGGTTGTGAAACAATGATTCTGTTACAACACTCCCCGACGTTTCCGCCACGTTTTGTTGTTTTACGTGGTCGGGGTGTGACAGAAAAGTTGGTATCAGAGCCAATGGTTATAGGGAATTAGGTTATTAGTAATGCTTTGACCTAGACTATAACCTTCCTAGGACCCTAACGCGAGTTTCCTTGCGTTTAGTCATAAAACAATACACGTCACCTATCCTTAGGTGATAACCACAACGAGAACACAATAACGAATCCGCTTCGAAAATTAATCATCTGTTCTTGGATGATTGATTACTAGGTTTTGAACCTTCTGTTATAAGGTTTTGAACCCTCTGTTATATGGTTTTGAACCCTTCCGGTTTGATTCATCCTTGGCTTTGTGCCTTTTGAGTTATCAAAATCTCGTCAAAGTTTGGGTCTAAATAATGTGAACACGTGCGAACTGGAAGAGTGAATGCCTGTACCCTGAGTTTTCTGTCTAAGGCTAGAGTGTTCGTACAAATCCGCAGTATCGGACCAGTCACTCTTACCTGGGAACTCTTGGGGTGAGTATTCACTTATAGGCGAGCATGTCTTCGGTGATACATTATATTGACCTATTTACTTTGATTTGTCTTAGTGTCGTTTGTTTGTTTTAAGTAATGAACAAATGATCACAATCATTATGCCTTGTCGATATTCTCAACATCCAGTTTTGAATATCCAATGACATCTCACTCATTTTCCCTCATGTTTCTTTACCCATTTAGAATATGCCTCCTCGACGTGATCAAGCTCAGGATGCCGCTTTGGCAGCCTTAATCGCTCAGCAATTCGCTGCTGTGCTCCCGAACCTTATCACCCAGATAAATCAGGCAAACAATAACAATAACAATGTTCAGTGCACCTTTAAGACGTTCAACTCAGCTAAGCCAACAAAGTTTTCTGGGACTCAAGGAGCGACTGCACTTTTGCAATGGTTTGAGAGTTTAGAAAGCACCTTCAGACATGTTCAATGTCCAAACGAGCGAAAGGTAGATTTCGCATCTAGTGTCTTTGAGAAACGAGCTTTGACGTGGTGGAACGGTGTGGTGAGAGATAGGGGTGCCGATGTGGCACTGGCTCAAACGTGGGGAGAGCTTCGAGCTCTGATGATGAAGGAATTCTGTCCTCGTCATGAGATCAGGGTCTTGGAAAGGGAATTTGACGATCTTAAGCAAGAGAGCGGTGAGCATCGAGCCTACACGGACCGTTATGAGGAATTAAGTCTGTTATGCCCAAACATGGTCACGCCTTTGGATAAGGCAATCGAAAAGTACATTGATGGTCTCCCTGACTCAGTACAGGACATTGTGACTGGTAGTAATCCCACTACAGTTAGACAGGCCATTGAGCTATCCGCTACCTTGACTGAATCTCAGATCAGGAAAGGTAAACTTTTCCGAAAAAGTGACAAGAAACCGGTTGAGGAACCGAAACCAAGGGATGAACAGACTGAATCCTCCAAGAAGTCAAAGAAGCGAAAGGCTTCTCAGAACTTCGCCGTGGTTGCTCACAATGATCAAGCCATTCCCAACCAACCAGCTCAACCCCCTGCTAGGAAGCCCTACAACGGAACTGCGCCTTTGTGCAACCAATGTAGCCTACATCATCATGCTGGTGTGAAGTGCCGCACATGCCAAGTTTGTGGACTCATAGGCCATACAGCAAGAGTTTGCCCAGCTGCAACTGTACCAAATCCAGCTGGCAACAATCCTGCTCAAGGTCGTTTTCCACCAGGTTCTTGTTTCAACTGTGGCGAGATGGGCCATTTCCGAAGAAATTGCCCAAGACTTATTAATGCAAATCCAGCGTAGGGATGAGCATCTGACCGACGGAAAGACAACACTGTTTGGAAATAATCAAGCTTTTTGTATTATTTTCTTTTATTGTCAAGGTCTAAGAAACAGTTGTTGTTTATAAATAAAGCTTTTTATTTTACATCGCAATATATTGTTATGATTGCATGTATAAACAACATATCCCCTACAACACCGATAATCAAGGAGTCGCATTCCTTAAAGAACAGACCTACCCCCAAATTTCTTCCATTTCATGATCTCTTGCGTCTTCCACGAAAATCCTAAGTACCCGTTTCCTCCTAGGGAACGAAGTACAAGGCACAAGTTACAACTCTGGACGAATACCCAATCCTTGATAGGATACCTAAGGGTATTTCCGTAAGTCCTCAATTGTTGTATACATTAATTCAAATGTGGTTATTTCTTGTAATCAAAATTCGAATTTTTGGAAGATCATCCTATCCTCTCAGATAGATGCTTCAGGACATTGAAGTCCATTGACTGAGTTCCTAATATGCCTTGAATGCCCATGTTCAAATCGACGTCAAGTTTATAGCAATCAATAACAAGATAATAACAATCCAAGAGAAACATTTACGTACCTATGTGTTTATATGTTAACCCAATCAATGATGTCTCAAGATTGTTCAATTCAATCCCTTTCACATCACAAAACAAACTGTGCGGACTGTGCAAGGAATTACGTAATTATGGAGGCCTACATAATTATGGAATTTAGTGCACGGAAACCACATCGAGTTTTGTCATGTGCCTTGAGTAAACCCTGTTCATTTCCAATTCTGAAGAAGCAACCGTTGAGAAAAATGAACTAGCTATTCATTTTTCACTTCTGAAAGAATATCCGTTGATGGAAATGAATATCCGTTTGTTTAATCCTTCATTTCCGTTCTGATGAAGAATCCATTGAAGAAAATGGATCAACCATTCATTTTCGCTTCTGAAGAATATCCGTTGATGGAAATGAATATCCGTTTGTTTAATCCTTCATTTCCGTTCTGATGAAGAATCCGTTGAGGAAAATGGATCATCCATTCATTTTCGCTTCTGAAGAATATCCGTTGAAGGAAATGAATATCCGTCTGAATATCCTTTTCATTTCTGTTCTGATGAAGAATCCGTTGAGGAAAATGGATCATCCATTCATTTTCGCTTCTGAAGAATATCCGTTGAAGGAAATGAATATCCGTTTGAATATCCTTTTCATTTCTGTTCTGATGAAGAATCCGTTGAGGAAAATGGATCATCCATTTATTTTCGCTTCTGAAGAATATCCGTTGAAGGAAATGAATATCCGTTTGAATATCCTTTTCATTTCTGAATCTGAGGAAGCATCTGTTGAAAATGGATCATCCATTCATTTTCGCTTCTGAAGAATATCCGTTGAAGGAAATGAATATCCGTCTGATTATCCTTTTCATTTCCGTTTCTGAGGAAACATCTGTTGAAAATGACTCCGTCTGTTCATTTTCGTTTCTGAAGAATGTCCGTTAAGCAAATGATAGGATTATGCTTTGCATATCTCTAGGGGTTATTTGACACAAAGTCACAGACAGACTCCTACGAATAAATTTCGGGACGAAATTTCCTAAAGTAGGGGAGACTGTGACACCTGTGTCACTGTGACCGTCAAACAAATGCCAAACCAATGAAATTTTGTATTTCATACTTGGGAATTTTGAAAATATGTGTATCATTTGCACATATCAATTCTTGTTCGATTTCGGGCTTTAAGTCGCTTTCTGGAAGGTTATACACGATCTGATGCGTAAATATAACCAGTTTAATGCAACAAACACTCCGGAATAGTGACATAGGCTTAACATACCTTAAATAACCTTTACATAACTTAGAAATAAGTTTTGGATGGTTTGGTATACCGAAATCAAGTTTATTCGCTTACAGGGACTATTTGCGTCAACTTGCAAAAGTCTGCCGTTTCGTAAGACAACTTACAGTCTGGAACTTGATCATAAGTTAAACATACCATATATAACCTAAATATGGCTTAGAAATAAGCTTTGATAGGTTCGGTGTGTGAAAACATGCTTATATGATCTTACAGGGACTAAAAGTGTAAACGGCGTAAGTTTGCATTTTCGCGCATATCTTACGTTCTGGACACATCTGGACATCCAAAATTATTGTACACACTAAAATATTTTTGTTTTAGTGATCGCCATGCAAAAAATTCCATTCGTCGCTTAATTTGGATCGTTTTCGCGTCCGTTCGAGTTTCGTCGTAAATAACCGAACAACGTGACCGTACGACCAAACGAACCGACATCCGAGATATTTTTGAGCATGTTTTGAGTCCCCTATGCTTTAACTTCATTTTAGAGCCTTGAAATGAGGTTAACGGGGTTTAAACGCATCGAAAAAGGCTTTAAACACGTGCAGGGACCATTTCTGCCATTTTTTGAAACTTTGCTGAACCTGATACATGCTAGCATAGCGCGAGCCCTAAGGCCTATGCCCTAGCGCTACGCGAGCGCCTCATCTGGGCAGAAAGTGTGTTTTCAGCATCTGTGTGCAAATTCAGGGGTTGTTTTGGTAAATTCTTGGTGTGTTGAGCAAGTTTAAGTGCTCTCCAAGGCTTTGCACCTGCTCCTAACACTTGTATGGATGAGATTTATTCCTTAATGGCTAAACAAACCACTTGTGATGATCCTAGAGCATCACCACAAGTATAAATAGCCCATCCATTTCATTCATTCCTTGCTCATTCTTCTCATTCTTCTCTTCACATCTGCTTTGGAGCTCTCTCTCAAGCATTTGGGACTTTGTCTTCTTTGTAGAAAAGATAGCAAGGACTATTGTGAGCCTTCTTTCATTCTTTTTCTTGCTTTTTCCTTATGTAGTGCAGAAAGTCAAACAGTTTGGCCAACAGTTTGACTTTCGGTTTTGACCATCAATTGGTCAAGTCAAAGTTCAATTGAACTTTGACACGTGATTGTAATCACGATAGTTATAATCCTTCGCGATTATAACCGCTGATTACCACGTTATCTAGTTGTAGTGTCGAGTCAAAGTTTCGGTCAAAATGCGTTTTAGCACGCATTTTGCCTCGGAACTACTTTAGGGTATCAAAACACTTTGTTGTGATACCAAATCAGTAGGTTAGACATGTTTTGACATGTCTAACACGACACTACTAGTTTGTGCTTGTTTAGGGTCGTGAGGTAAGCGGTCTAAACCACCGCTTAGCCTTTCGAACCCGACCCGTTTGGTCGATCTTTAGGATCCGACCAAGCTTAGTTAGTGATCATAGTTGCATAGGGAATAACCACTGAGGTTATACCTTATGATCACATAGGATTGGTTAGTCATTTGCTAGTTAGCTTGTATGCCCATAGGAAATGACCAAAATGCCCTTTTAAAGCTAAAATCCGTATTTTGCCTATGTGAACATATTTTTGACAAGTAATCTGATTTAGTAACATGTTTAGGGATAATTGGGCATGTAAGACTTGGCATAGCACATAGTTAACCATCCGAACATAGTTTTACGCTAACGACGCCTTATAGTAGCTTATGTTACCATAACGTGTCGAAACGGGTCAAAAGCACTTAGGTAGGCCTTTCAATCAGAATGTAGGGTCTATTAAATCATACCATATGAGTTCAATTACTCATTTGATTTATAGAACCTCATTCTATCCTATCTCCCGATTTAGGTCCGGTTATTTACATAGTTACCTATATAGGGTGCCGTTTGATTCCCTAATCACTCTAGCTTTGCTTGGTTGTTGTTCAAGACTTCTAAGCACCCTCAGGTGAGTACATAGTCCCCTCTTTTACTGTTTTCAAACTGTTTTGGGGTGGAACACATGTGCCTACTTGATACTTTCATGTTTCCCATGTTTTTATATCATATGCTTACTATGTTCAATAGTACATTATTAGTACACGATTTCATTGTGTTTTGCTATGAATGTTCACGTAACATGCTAGCACATTGATTTCCATATACTACATTTTGTCGCATATGCTCATCCAGCATATGGACACATTGTTTTACATTTTGAACCGTTGTAACCATATGATCATTTGAACCGTTGTAACCATTTGATCATATGAACCGTTGGTAACCATTTGATCATATGAACCGTTGGTAACCATTTGACTATGTGAACCGTTAGTAACCATTGATTATGTGAACCGTTTATAACCGTTGACTAGATGATCCGTTGGATTATGTGAACCGTTTGTAACCATTTGACTATGTGAACCGTTAGTGACTATTTGACTATGTGAACCGTTTGTAACCGTTGATTGACACGAACTGTTTGAATCTGTTTGAACCGTTGGGTTAGGGAAGTGATTAGGTAACGGGGCGGGTATAATGTGTTAAAAGCATGGTGGATACGCCGCTGGTACTTCCTATATATAAGTGCTTTTAATACATTATATATCGTTGCGTTATCTAGATCACTTGGGCAATGGTAAACAAAACAAAGTTGTAATACAAGGTTTTCCAACAATATATTATACTATTCGAGTTTTATTCCATAAACGATTTACAAATCTGGATTTAATTAAACAAATGTTTTGGGGTTAAGAATCATGGCTACGAGATTTTTATAAAATATAACCAATTTGATTTGAGTTGGTTATTTATGTCGCAATACTATACTTTTCAAAACAAGGTTTTTAAATAAGTATTGCAATATGTAAAACGAGCCATGAATCTGAAACTCATACAAAATCTATGTACTCGCCGGCATTTTTATGCTGACGTACCTATTTTCACATGTGTTTCAGGTACAATAGTTGATGATGTTTGATTGATGATATTGGTGTATTCTCACATAGGAATGGACAAGGCCTTAGCGACTTTAAAACTTGGAAGATAATAGTTGTATTTATCTAATTTGTATCAAAACATTTAGTTCAATAATTCAATAAAACGAAACTATTTATTCCATGGTTGTGAAATAATGATTCTGTTACAACACTCCCCGACGTTTCCGCCACGTTTTGTTGTTTTACGTGGTCGGGGTGTGACATCAATCAATAGAACTTCAACAAACTCAAGTAAACCAGAGAAATCAAGCAGCACCTAGTAATCGAATCACTAGTCAAACAATAGACGCCTAAATCGGAAGATCGGACAGAATGAGGTCTTGTAAACCAAATGAGTGTTGGAAGTCACGTGATATGGTTTAACAAAGCCTACATCCTAAAATGAAACTTATTCTAAGTGCTTTTGACCCATTACGACCCGTTTAGGTAGCTTAAGCTACTTTAACGCGTCGTGTGCGCAATTGCGGGTTCGAGACGTCTAACTAGTCCTATGACAAGTGTTATATGCCTATACATGTTTAAATATGTTGCATAATCAGTTACGTGACAAAAGTTTATGTTACATATGCTTATTTACCAATTATGTATGAAAAGGGCATTTTGGTCATTTACCAAAGGCATATAAATTACCTATCATACAACTAATTAAACCTAAGTGACCATAAGGTATAACCTCGGAAGGTTATTCCCTATGTAACTATGGTCACTTAGCATGTTTGGTCGGATCCTAATGATCGACCAAACGGGTCGTGCTCGAAAGTCTAAGCGGGTGTTTAGTCCGCTTGACTTACGACTCTACACAAGCACTAATCTAAAAAGTGACGAGCTAAACATGCTAAAACATGTTTAGTTAAGTTAGAAAACAGGTTTTGGTATCAAAACAAACGGTTTTGATACCCAAGAGTATTTTGGTTACAAAATACGCAAGAATACGCATTTTGGCCGAAACTACGACTCGTCACTGAGCCTAGATAACGTGGTAATCAGTAGGTATGGTCACTAGGGACTATAACCATCGTGAGTACGCTCACGTTATGAAGTTCAAACGAACTTCATGTTGACCATAAACTGGTCAATGCAGAAAGTCAAATACAGTTTGACTTTTATGATAAAAACGAATAAAAAGAACGAAGGAATAGGTCCCCGCAAGCTTTGATCCGATTTACCCTCAGGTATGTAGAGTATACTTCAATTTAGAGGGCCAAACTCAGATCAATGTGGGTTTTGCAAGTGAATGGTGGGGGGTATTTATAAGAAAACTAGAACCGTTAGGAACATTTATCGGGAAACGAGCTTCGATCTAGGCCATACAAGTGGGCACACGGTATTGCTAAACAATGGGTACTTAAAAACCATCAAATTTTGCCCATAGAATGATAAAAACCATGTCCAAAGGCCCTGAATACCAGCTGCTGTTTTAGAAAAAACAGTTTGCTGATCTGGGTGTCTTAGGCGGCCTGCGTAAGATAGGGCTTAGTCTTACGCGGCCCATGTGGGCTAAGTTTCCAGAAATTGCAAAATGGTCCCTGCACTTCAAAATCTTGAAATTTGATGCATTTTTGGCACATTTAAGCCCCGTTAACCTCATTTCAAGGCTCTAAAATGAAGTTAAAGTATAGGGAACTCAAAACATGCTCAAAAATATCTCGGATGTCGGTTCGTTTGGTCGTACGATCGCGTTATTCGCTTAATTACGACGGAAGTCGTAACGAACGCAAAAACGATCCAAATTAAGCGACGAATGGAATTTTATCAAACCAATCACTAAAATAAATTATTTTAATGATTACATAAATTTTTGGATGTCCGGATATATTCAGAATGAAAGATATGCGCGAAAATGCAAACTTGTGCACTTTTTGACGCTTTTAGTCCCTATTGATCAATAAAGTTTATTTTAGCATACCGTACCCCTCAAAGCCTATTTCTAAGCTATGTAAAGGATATTTAGGGTATGTTTAACTTATGATCAAGTTCCGGAATGTTCGTTACTGTCACACCCCTATTTTCCACGTATCACCGGTGGGCCCGGTGGGGAGTATCGTGACGTAGTTGATATCATCATAGTCAAACAACACAAATTTAAAATGCACAGCGGAAGCAAAAAGATAGATTTATTTCAACCGAATAAATATTGTAATTTTTAAGTATCACAATGTAGTTGAAACAGATCCACAGGTGGATCAAAATAAAGAGGAAACATGTTCAACAGATTTATTTGCATCCAAGCTTGCGAGACTCTAAGCGATGCTAAGGAAAGGCCAGCCTATTACGCGTAGTACCTTCATTTAATCTTTTTGGGAAAATACATCAGTTTACACTGGTAAATACAATTAAACTGACTCATTTGAAAAAGGTTTGAAAATTGATTTGAATGCACATGGCACAAAAAGATTTTTTTTATAACTTGGGATAATTATTTGAATATAATACTTGTAAAGAATTACATGTTTATTTTGCGTCTAGTAGCCCGGTTCATGCCGGGTTAAAGATTAATAGACACACCACATAGTATAGTCCCGCGGCGGGAAACCAACGGTTATACCTTGATAATTGTAAATGCACTGACGGGTGTACGCCTACACCCGTGTGCTAAGGTCGTGGCCATTCTGTGAATGATGCCAAGGATATCCGGGACATGGTCATTAAACTCCCAAAGGCATTAAACAAACAAAACAATTTTTTAAACGGGTTATCTTAATAATACTTAACCACTAATCGATTAAGGTCAAATGCCCGACCATGCGGTATTTTATATACCGTACCCCAAGCCCGTATAGGGAAAATAAGTTAAAAGTATTTACCTGAGCAAGTACAGTCACAATAAGCAAGTGCAAATATCTTTTACTGGATCTCCTATTCTGGAATGAAGGTTATAATAACCTATTAGAATCCTAACGGGTCTTTAATTTAGCCTAAGCTTAGACCGGTTAGTTTTAAAGAAAGAATGCGATTCAATTGCATGGAAGGCGAAGACTGGATTAGAATGTGGTTTTGACCTGACAAGTTTGGACACTTGCATAACATGGGTAAACTAAACACATTCTGGATTTTGAGACAATAATGATATGGTTTGACCCGTTTCGGCTAATATATGCAAACTAGTTACATAAGCCGATCCGAACGCGTAAAGTGCGTAACGAGTAACCATATGAATCATATACAAGTTCCCTGAGTTAATATGCACTAAATATGTTGTGATATCAGTAAGATATCTCCTATTATGCCCAAAATAATTTTAAACTCAAACTATGCCTCATAAGGGCATTTTGGTCATTTTAAAGGGTATAAAAGAGTTTAATTTGTAATCTGAGTTACAGATCTGATTTATTTAGTAATTATACTTAGTTTAATAAGTTATAACAGTAGGGTATCATATATATGTGAAATTTATTAATTATAACCATACTATGCACCGAAGGGGCATTTTGGTAATTTCACATAAGCCTAAAAGGTCAAAACTGGAAATCTGAGTTTTAAACCTTTGTCTACTATTATAATATAAAAATTTTCTGAATATATCAGTAGGTATCAAACCTTATATATATAAACTAGTTTTGATACATACTATGTCGTAAAAATGCTTAAAAAGGCGATTTGGAGCCATTTCCGGGTTTTGAAAGAAAAGCTGATATTTTTAATATTCCAGAAGGCTCAAAATAATTTATTTATCATAACAAATCAGTAGAAAAAGGTTTGAGGTCAAAAGGATTTATAAAACTCATTTTATAGCCTAAAAGGTCAAAACCGGCAATAACCGAAATAAGCTTAAAACTCTAAGTTATGCTCAGCCTAAAAATAAATAAAAATCTCCAAAAATCTCAAAATATTATTTTATATCAGTAGGTAATAAGTTTTGTATAGAAATTTGGGTTTAGATAGGCTATATGCTAATTATGCCAATTAATTATTAAGAATGCTTCTAATTACGCTAATGAGCATAACTCTAAATCTAGACCTCAAACTGATGTAAAATTTTAGGTACAAGTTTATAAATCAGTAACTAAGATGTCTACTGTTTTACATTTTCAAAAATCACATTTTAAGGTCATTTGGACATAATGGTCAACATACGAGCATTTAACGAAAACTTGCATGATAATTAGACAACTAGTGAACCAAGCCGTATAACCACAGACGGTTATACTAACATGTAATTAGGTCCAAAAGAAGCTCTAAGGCAATCCTAAACTTGGCTTAAACGGTTCAGAACTGAAAATCAAAGCATAAGTCAAACTATGCGACTTTCAGCTCCAAACCGAGCCTAAACTAAAAATTATCGGGGTGAACATGTTTAGATATGTTCTTACATTATTTACCAAGTTATATTAAAGATAAAACAGGTTGCATGGATCCTACATTGCTAATTATGTATTAATTTGAAAATAAGCATTCTGTTGACTTTTTAAAGTAAGCTTTGACCCGACAATTGACATAGTTAGAGTGGGAATCTGAGAGTACCCTTTTAAGGGTTTATTACCCACATAATTACCCACTTTTAGGTATTTTTAATTCGAGATTTGACTGAATAAATTATGAGTAATCTCGAAGTCAAACTTTAATTACAACGGTTTGACTTTTAGCTAATTAACTAAGCTAAACTGTATTAGGAAGGGTTAAGGGTACTTACAAGAGTCCTAATTACGACTAGAGATCACTAGGATGCTTGCTTGATGACCAGAGAGCTCCAGAAGTAAACTTGTGAAGGTTTGCAAAATGAATGCTCAATGTTGCAACCTTGAAGCTTTATATATATCAATTTTGATTGCACAAGATGGTGCCAACATAGTCTACAAATGTTATAAGATCAGTCCAAGTGCCCCTATTGCATGAAAAACCATTGGAGAGATCTCTGGTATAAGAAAACAGCCATTTTAAGTCGGTTACAGACCTGAACTGGTAGCTGTGCATGCTTTTCTGCGTCAGATGACCCCTCGCGTCACGCGTAGGTCTCCTAAGGAGCCTACGCGTAGCGCGACGCCCCCACTGACCGGATTTTCAACTTTTAATGTTTGCTGTTTTGGTCCCTGGTCCATAAAACCTTTATTTAACTTTCATTTATTGCATTTTGGCCCTCTATAGATAACTTTTAAGGGCTTCAAGACATAACCAAACATCGTTAAGTCCTCGGTTAACTTTGTGGTCAACCCTAAGGTCATAAATTCCAACCTTGATGCTTTTAATCCCTTGTATACGAATTTCATCATAACTTTCTCATACGATAACGAAACTTTATGAAATTTTTATCACACATTCTAGTGAGCATAATTAATCGTTACAAAGCTTCAGGTTTGCTAAAAGGTCACTCAGAGGTATACTTTAAACATGTTGACACATTTAACCCCTGTAGTTTGTAATCTCTCACTCTCTTTCATTTATAGCTTCGTATGATCCATGATTTATTCGTTTGAAGGTATAAACATCTTGTAGGGCTATTTTAAAATATATATATCCATTGTTGACACTTGAATCCTTATATTCACATAGTTTCCTTGTTTGTCAACTTTAGTCCCTCTTAAAGTATTCTTTCACACCTTCAAAGATTATGACACGTATCAATACATTATTGAACATAAATTTTCGAGGTGTTACATCCTCACCCCCTTAAAAGAAATCTCGACCTCGAGATTTACTGAAACAATTGAGGGTACTTTTCTTTCATAGTGGACTCTAACTCCCACGTATATTCAGGACCTCTTTAAAAGAAATCCCATTTGATCTTCACAATAGGCACATGCTTCCTTCGAAGCTTCTTTACTTGTCGATCCTCAATCGACACAGGTTTTTCCACAAATTTCAAGCTCTCATCTATGTGCACATCCGTGTGTGGTATGACTAGTGATTCATCAGCTAGACATTTCTTCAGATTGCAGATGTGGAATACGTTGTGAATACCACTGAGCTCTTCTGGTAAGTTCAACTTATAAGCCACTGACCCTACACATTCGATGATCTCGAATGGTCCTATATATCTCGGGCTTAACTTACCTTTCTTACCAAATCGCATCACCCCCTTCCAGGGTGATACTTTAAGCAGAACTTTATCACCAACCTCAAACTTGAGAGGTTTTCGCCTTTTATCAGCATAGCTCTTCTGCCTATCCCTTGCAGCTTTCAGGCGGTCGTGAATTTGGACAACCTTGTCCGTCGTTTCGAAGACTAGGTCAGGACCTGATAACTGGGCTTCTCCTACTTCTGCCCAACAAATAGGCGTTCTGCACTTCCTACCATATAATGCCTCAAAAGGCGCAGCCTGAATGCTGGTATGATAGCTATTATTATAGGAGAACTCGACCAAGGGTAGATGTTTATCCCAACTACCACCTAAATCAATCACACATGCACGAAGCATGTCTTCCAGGGTTTGAATGGTACGCTCACTCTGCCCGTCCGTCTGAGGATGGTAAGCCGTGCTGAAATTTAAGCGTATGCCCAAAGACTGTTGGAAACTTTTCCAAAAGTGCGACGTGTATCTGGTATCTCTGTCAGAGATAATAGCCACAGGTACTCCATGTAGAGACACAATCTTATCAACGTACAATTGGGCTAACATGTCAGAACTGTAAGTTTCCTTAATGGGTAGGAAATGTGCTGATTTAGTCAGTCTATCTACTATCACCCATATAGTATCATTTCCTTTCTTTGTCTTTGGCAACTTGGTGATGAAATCCATCGTCACCATTTCCCATTTCCAAGTGGGAATTTCAGGCTGTTGTAGCAAACCTGATGGCTTCTGATGTTCAGCTTTGACTTGCGCACACGTCAAACATTTAGCTACATAAGCAGCTATAGACTTTTTCAAGCCTATCCACCAATAGTTTGCTTTCAAATCCTGGTACATCTTATCAGCTCCAGGATGAACGGAATATTTGGAACTGTGGGCTTCCTGAAGGATGACGTCCCGAAGTCCCCCATAAACAGGAACCCATATTCTTCCATTTAATCTCAGGATTCCATCCTTGCCATAGGATAACTGTTCTTCAGTTACTCCTAGCTTTTCATCAGGATAGTTAGCTTCCAACACAGCTTCCTTTTGTGCAGCTAACAATCTTTCATTCAAACTGTTCTTTATCTCAATGCTCTTGGCATTGATTCTTATTGGCTTCACTCTTTCTTTTCTACTCAAGGCATCTGCGACTACATTGGCCTTGCCTGGATGATATCTTATTTCACAGTCATAATCGTTCAAGGTTTCCATCCAACGTTGCTGCCTCATATTTAAATCCTTCTGATTGAACAGATGCTGAAGGCTTTTGTGATCAGGATAGATCACACACTTAGTTCCATACAGATAATGCGTCCATAGTTTTAGTGCAAATACAACGGCACCCAGCTCCAAGTCATGGGTGGTGTAATTCTTCTCATGCACCTTTAACTGGCGTGAAGCATAGGCAATGACCTTGCCTTTTTACATAAGCACACACCCCATCCCGGTGTGTGATGCATCACAATACACAACAAATTCTTCAATCCCTTCAAGCAATGTTAATACTGGAGCGTTACTTAACTTCTGCTTCAAAATATCGAAGGATTCTTGCTGCTTAGCCCCCAATCAAACTTGCTATTCTTGCGAGTGAGAAGAGTCAGGGGTGCTGCAATTCTCGAGAAGTTTTCGATAAATCTCCTATAGTATCCTGCTAGTCCTAAGAAACTGCGGATATCCGTAGGCGTCTTTGGCTCCTGCCAATTCATGACAGCTTCAACCTTAGCGGGATCTACTTGGATACCACGCTCGCTAACAACATGTCCAAGGAATTGGACTTCACGAAGCCAGAATTCACATTTCGAAAACTTGGCATAGAGCTTTTCTTGATGAAGCAGTTTCAGAATGCAACGGAGATGCTTCTCATGGTCAGCTTGGTTCTTTGAGTAGATGAGAATGTCGTCGATAAAGACGATGACAAATTTATCCAGATAAGGCTTGCAGACACGATTCATGAGATCCATGAATGCTGCAGGTGCATTAGTGAGCCCAAAAGGCATCACTAGGAACTCGTAATGACCATAACGAGTCCTAAATGCAGTCTTGTGTACATCTTCATCTTTAACCTTCAACTGATGGTAGCCTGACCTTAGATCAATCTTGGAAAAGTAGCTTGCTCCTTGAAGCTGATCGAACAGATCGTCGATCCTGGGCAAAGGATACCTATTCTTGATAGTGACCTTATTAAGCTCACGGTAATCGATGCACAAACGCATCGACCCATCTTTCTTCTTGACAAACAAGATTGGTGCTCCCCATGGAGACGAGCTAGGTCTAATGAAACCTTTGGCTAGCAAATCATCTAAATGCGTCCTCAATTCCTTCATTTCTGTTGGTGCCAACCTATAAGGTGCTCTTGCAATAGGCGCTGCTCCTGGAATGATGTCGATCCTGAACTCTACTTGTCTATCTGTGGCAAACCAGGTAGTTCTTCAGGGAAAACTGCAGGGTATTCAGAAATGACTGGGATATCTTCAATCTTCGGTTTCTGCTCATCAATAGTCACCTGTGCCATGTAAATGACACAACCCTTCTTTAAGCATTTAGATGCTTTGAGCATAGACACCTGCTCGGGTAACCCGTACTGGGTGTCTCCTTGGATGGTAAGTGGCTCACCAGACGGAGTCTTGATCACCACTTGCTTCTTGTTGCATACAATCTGGGCTTGGTTATGCGATAACCAGTCCATGCCTATCACAATATCGAAACCAGCTAACTTAAACGGAAGTAGGGACAAAGGAAAAGAGTGGTTCCTAATGGATATGACACATCCATCTAAAACAGTCGAAGCGGTTTCTATGGTTCCATCAGCTAATTCCACTTCATACTTCACGCTTAAGGCTTTAACAGGCATTTTCAAAAAGTACTCTTGTGTAGACATCATTAATTAGGAAGGTACCTGTTATCACATTGTCGTCCTAAACAGCTTCCTTCGCATCCATGCGGAAGACCCTTACATTGGTCTTCTTTCCTTCTTCAGCTTTCTTTGCAAACTTTGGGCAATTTGTCTTAATATGCCCTTTTTCGTTGCAACTGTAGCATGTTGCATCTTTGATCTTCTTACAATCTAGGGTCTTGTGCTCCGAAGACTTGCAAATCCAACATATCTTTGGCTGAGATTGGGATTTTGACTCAAACCTGCACTTCCCAAAATGGTGCTTCTTACAAACCTTACACTTGGGCTTATCCCCAGATTGATGCCCATCCTTCCTAGATTCAGACCCCTTCTTGTGGTCATGGTTTCCTTTGTGCTTTTTGTTTGACCGACGTGAATTGTCATCATCACGCTTTCTCTTCTCGGCATCCGTGTTGCTCAGCGATCTCTGCCGGACCGCGTCCAAAGTGAGGGACAAGGATATATCAGCTACGGACCTGAATGTAGTTGGCCGAGAGGCCTTTACACTTACCTTAATCTCCGGGGCTAAACCCCCTATGAAACGAGCTATTCTTTTGGGTTCCGTGGTCACAAGGTAAGGAACCAACCTTGACATAGTATTAAAGCTCATGAGGTAAGCTTGGCAATCCAGGTTCTTCATCACCAATGATAGAAAATTAGGCTCGATCTTTTCCACCTCATGCTGAGGGCAGTAGTTCTCCTTGATAAGAGCGACAAATTGACCCCATGTCATATTGTACAGTGGAATCTTCCCGGTAGCTTGAATCAACGATCTCCACCAGGCTAGGGCCTCACCCTTGAAAGACTGGGATACAAACTTCACGATATCCCTTTCAGCACATCCACTTATATCTACCACAGTGTCCATCTCATCCAACCAAGTCATGCAATCCACTACCCCTTTCTCCCCAGTGAAATCTCGGGGCTTACATGAAACAAAGTACTTGTATGTGCAACCTTTAGCATGGGGCTTATCATCAAATACAATCTTTTTGGATGGAATACTGTTTTCGTTTGAGGAATGTCGATCATCATCTTTCTTAGGTTCCTCTTTCTTAGGCTTAGGTTGGATAGAGGGTCGCTTGCTGTGAGCCTCAGAATGAGTCTTAGGCTTGGAATGTGGTGTAGATAGGGTCCTACTTCGAGTCCCAGAAGACTCACTGTTTTGCGATCCAAAGCCCTTGTAACAACATTATCAACTAGTGCTTGCAGTTCTGCACCAGTCAGCTGTATCCTAACATTATCGTGGTTTTCCACCGGATGACTATTCACTTCATCCGACCTAGCCAGCATCAATTGCTACATATAGAAAATAATAGGCAAGGTTTTATTTAGAGCCTTTTACAATATTTTATGATTTATTAACCATGGTTTTAATAGCCATTTTAGGTTAATTTGTTAATTATTTTTATGTTCAGGATCTTTATTATAATCCTATATTTTAATTTAATAATAGCACAAAAGGGCATAGTCATATAGAGACAAATTTAATCTATATACCAAGACTTTTACGGAGTCAAGGTATTAAGGCTTTAATCAAAGTTTATTGCCTGATTCTAGACAGGGAGTTATAGGCTACTACTGTCTTTAGTCCAAAAAGGACATTAGTTATAGCCCGTAGGCACTTCATCCTTAAGGGATGGTTATATAATTAAAGGGATTTAAATAACCCAATTAAAAGATGACCTATGTGATTTTATCGTATCACAGTTTGTCATGAGTGTTAACATGCTTTCAGGTGTTAACAAGAATTGGAATCTTTTGTGTATGTTCTACCATGATGGCCTATGTCTACAACGATATATAGACTAGGTTTTACCTTTAAGATTCTTTTAATAATTAACGCAGAACATTCCTAAATTGAGATGCTAATATGGATCTGAATCTAATTATGGAACTACCATCTTGGCCCTGTCTTATGATGACACATGGCTAGGTTTTGTCCTTTTTAGATTTTGCCATTTTAATATAATGGTAGATCTTTAATAGGAAATTTTATTTTCATTTATTTTATGATTCATTCACATAATAGATAACAACAAAATGAAAATTTTAATTAAAACATCTCATTAATAAATTAAACAAGTACATCTTTTGCCCTAAACGGGACTTCTACCAAATAACATGCCCACGCAGGGGTGAAACAAACAACAAACCCACGCAGGGGTTAACAAAAGACATGCCCACGCAGGGGCAGAGTACAAAAAGACAAGCCCACGCAGGGGCTGAGTACTGAAGCAAAAGTCCACGCAGGGACTTGATTACAACTAAATAAAATAAATAATAAAAGGTCTTCAGTGACCCCTTCTCTTGGACTTCCCTTTGATCAGGTCTGACAACCCCTTGAAGAAGCCTCGAGTGTTACTGCGCTCCGTTTGAATTTCCCGTTCACATCGGTCTAATCTTTCAAGGAGTTCTTGTTGGCACTCCGGCGGGATCAGTTGCGGCTGCGGCGGCTGATACAGAGGTTGAGGAGGTGGCGGACGCTGGTACCCATAAGTTGGGTAACCAGTAGTCCAAAGACCACCATAGGGTCCCTCTGGGTGACGAGCATTGTAGTCCTATACCTCCTGGTATGGGTCCACATTGGCATAATCGTAATGGGTATGAGCCGGCTACTCAAAAGGGTTATATGCCGCTGAACCGGCGTAGGCAGGGATTGGGTTATCAAAACCCAATGGTGGCACCACAGGTGCAGGGTTCGCCTCCGTGACGGGGTTTGATGGCCCTCCCATTTGCGGTTCTTCTTCTTGGAGTGGCGGATAGTGGCTGCCACTCGAGGGCTAAGGAGTGCTGTTGCGGACTCCTCCTCGCACGGACATCCGCGCGTTTGACCTTCTCTGCATCGGTGGCTCTGGAGACGGTTGCTGTTCCACTGGTGGTGGTGGTGGCGGAGTGACTGCCACAAATCGGGAATCCTCGGAAGGATCAGCTGCTGTTGTTGCTGCTACTTGTACGGGGACGAGTGTTCGGATGGGGTAAAATACCAGTCCTACTGGTTGAACCTCACCTGGTAGCTGTCAGGACCACGGTAAGGTGATCCATGAAAAGATGACCCATCGGAGATTTCGATAGGGTGGTTCGGGGTCCCAGTTGCAGGCTCCATGGGATCCGTGTCTTCATCCATGTCGTTATCACCAGAAAAGTGATTTTCTGGTCCAAGTGGGTTAACACCCACGGGTTCTTGGATGAAGTTAGCCGGGTTGAACCAGCTCTGGAAAGCAAGGGTAGGGTCACCAAAAGAATGGTGCGAGTTTGACCGCTGCAACGGTATGAAGGAAGGCGGAGGGTTGACGGGCTCGTTTTCGGATTGTGGCCCAAAAGAATGTAGGTAAGAAGGTGAGGAACTTAGGGAGACTGATCGCCTCCCGGGTTCAACGTAAACCCTCCATGGCTCTTGAGGGCTACTGCTCATTGTGATCGATGGTGTACGCCGGTGAGAAGGCCCGACTTCATGGTCATTGCCCGTTACTGGGCCTTTGCCTCTTCCTCTCCAAAACCTTGGCGGCATTCTTATACCTGCAAACATGATTAAGATAACAACCAAAAAAAAAAAAGTCAAACTAAAACAAAAACAGAATTTGTCCAATGTTCTCTGTCTAGACTCGGAACTCGAGGATTGTGCAATTTGTGCACTGAGATTAAACACAAAAGGCTAGTGTTTAATTCACTCAGTGTTGGCTCTGATACCAACCTGTCACACCCCTATTTTCCACGTATCACCGGTGGGCCCGGTGGGGAGTATCGTGACGTAGTTGATATCATCATAGTCAAACAACACAAATTTAAAATGCACAGCGGAAGCAAAAAGATAGATTTATTTCAACCGAATAAATATTGTAATATTTAAGTATAACAATGTAGTTGAAACAGATCCACACGCGGATCAAAATAAAGAGGAAACATGTTCAACAGATTTATTTGCATCCAAGCTTGTGAGACTCTAAGCGATGCTAAGGAGAGGCCAGCCTATTACGCGTAGTACCTGCACTTAATATTTTTGGGAAAATACGTCAGTTTACACTGGTAAATACAATTTAACTGACTCATTTTGAAAAGGATTGAAAATTGATTTGAATGCACACGGCACAAAAAGATTTTTTTTATAACTTGGGATAATTATTTGAATATAATACTTGTAAAGAATTACATGTTTATTTTGCGTCTAGTAGCCCGGTTCATGCCAGGTTAAAGATTAATAGACACACCACATAGTATAGTCCCGCGGCAGGAAACCAGCGGTTATACCTTGATAATTGTAAATGCACTGACGGGTGTACGCCTACACCCGTGTGCTAAGGTCGTGGCCATTCTGTGAATGATGCCAAGGATATCCGGGACATGGTCATTAAACTCCCAAAGGCATTAAACAAACAAAAAAAAATTTTAAACGGGTCATCTTGATAATACTTAACCACTAATCGATTAAGGTCAAATGCCCGACCAAGCGATATTTTTATACCGTACCCCAAGCCCGTATAGAGAAAATAAGTTAAAATTATTTACCTGAGCAAGTACAGGCATAATAAGCAAGTTCAAATATCTTTTACTGGATCTCCTATTCTGGAACGAAGGGTTATAATAACCTATTAGAATCCTAATGGGTCTTTAATTTAGCCTAAGCTTAGACCGGTTAGTTTTAAAGAAAGAATACGGTTCAATCGCATGGAAGGCGAAGACCGGATTAGAATGTGGTTTTGACCTGACAAGTTTGTAGACTTGCATAAAATGGGTAAACTAAACACATTCTGGATTTTGAGACAATAATGATATTGTTTGACCTGTTTCGGCTAATATATGCAAACTAGTTACATAAGCCGATCTGAACGCGTAAAGTGCGTAACGAGTAACCATATGAATCATATACAAGTTCCCTGGGTTAATATGCACTAAATATGTTGTGATATCAGTAAGATATCTCCTATTATGCCCAAAATAATTTTAAACTCAAACTATGCCTCATAAGGGCATTTTGGTCATTTTAAAGGGTATAAAAGAGTTTAATTTGTAATCTGAGTTACAGGTCTGATTTATTTAGTAAATATAATTAATTTAATAAGTTATAATAGTAGGGTATCATATATATGTGAAATTTATTAATTATAACCATACTATGCACCGAAGGGGCATTTTGGTAATTTCATATAAGCCTAAAAGGTCAAAACTGGAAATCTAAGTTTAAAACCTTTGTTTACTGTTATAATATAAAAACTTACTGAATATATTAGTAGGTATCAAACCTTATGTGACAACTCGAGTTTCCAAGATTTCATTCTTCTCATTTATTACGCGTTCACTGTCTGTTTAGTACTTACCTGCACAATTTGTTTGCATTGTAACTGTATACGTTGTGGCTCGATAAAGTGTATTATGAATATTGCAAGGTTATGTGTTATTTTATGAAAGATTTGACAACTACATGAAATTGGTGGTGAAACTGTAAATTATGTTGTGATGGGTGTGCTTTATGTAAAAGGTGATACTTAGGGGTGTGTAGAGTAGTTAGTGAAATTTTAATCATCCTTAACCCTAACCTCCTCCCTAATCATTCACTAATCATCTCACAAACCATCATACGTATCTTCAAGACTTCTCTACAACCCTCTCTTGCAATCATCTTCTTTCTCATTGGCACAAGTTCTCTTGCATCAATCTTGATCTTTCATTCCATTTAGAATCAATCCAAGGTAATTGTTTAATGATTGTTTGTTGTTAATCGTTGATTGATTGATTAATGCTAAAACCCTAGTTCTTCATATGATAGTTCTGTGCTTATTGATTTATTCTGATTATTGTGAAATGGATATTATTAGTTGTGTAATCACTAGCATGACACTAATATGTCTGATATGATGAAGATGTTCATTGTTGATTTGATTTCTGCTATGCAAATGTATGAATTAGGGTTTCCTGATCGTAAAAACAAAAACATAACTGTTACAATGATGTATGAATGATCGCATGAATGATATGTATGAAGTCCGAGCTTTAACATATGCGCAAGGTCCGAACTTTTAACATCTGTGCATGTCCGACTTTTGGTGATAGAGAAGCATATAGTCCGAACTTTTAGAAGATGCTTTATAGTCCGAGTGTGTGTGATGATCATTGGTCCGAGTTTTGTAACATGCATGATGGTCCGATTTTTATAAGGCATCAAGCCCATGTCCGAATTTTTAAGGGGGGAACCCCATGGTCCGACTTTTGTTTCACGGGGGGGGGGGGGGGTCCGAGTTTTAAAAGGGGGGGGATGTTGTCCGATTTTTGATATGCAAACATAAGGGGTCCGACTTTTGATTATGTTGCCTTGTCCGAACTTTGTAAGGGCCATGAAGCTTGTCCGAGTTTTGCTCTATACACATGGTCCGAGATTTTTAACCTATGATACCCTTGTCCAAACTTTTATGTGAGGTGCCTTGTCCGACTTCCTTATGTGATATGCCATGTCCGACGTTTGAATGCTTGAAACATGATCCGATCTTTTGTTGATGCTATATGGTCCAAACTTCATGTATTATGAATAAGTGAATAAGTGTCAGAGTTTAATGCAAACACCAGTGCTAAAGCCTACTGTATGTTCTGTATATAATTGTATGCTACTGTATGTAACTGGATGATCCTGTATGTGTGAACAATCTCTCTCACATCATTCTGTACACAATTATCACACAGAACACAATTGCTTAGATACCAAAGACTTGTAAACCCTAATTGAATATAAACACTTACATCGAGTTATGTGCAATGTATCTAGGTCGTGTGTAAAGGACCTAACTATTAATTAACACTAGAAGCAATAACATACCGAGCAAAACAAGGTGAGTTCACACTCTTACCAAGGCATGGGATTCCCGGGGTTTGGGAATGGGATTGAAGGAATGAGATTGAATAGATTTGTACTTACACTGTTACTAGACTATCTACCATCGTCCTCGGTTGTGCAGGACAGATACGTAAAACCTACGTATACTTGTACTCATCACTGTCCTCGGGTTGCGAAGGACACTCACGTAAAACCTAGGTGAACTTATACTCACTACTGCCTCGGTTGTGTCAGGCACTTACGTAAAACCTACGTAAACCCCCGCGTACCCCTGTCCTCGGCTTGTGAAGGACACTTACGTAAAGCCTACGTAAACCTTGTACGTACTACTGTTCTCAGGTTAAGAAGAACACTTATGGTTACAAATAGTCTAGTGTATATGCAACATGGGAAGCCCCCACTTATAGAACATATTATCGGCCCAGTAGAGCCACACGTTACAAACGAACTTACTATTACGCACTTACTTTCTGTGAACTCGCTCAACTAGTTGTTGACTCTCTGTTACATGCCTTGCAGGTCGTTAGGTATACATGGAGCTTGCATGGGGAGGAGCAGTCGTTGTGGACAAGGATCGTGATTGCTCTGATTAAACATTTTGACATTACATACTTTGTTTATGTTGGGCTTTTACTCATACGCTTCCGCTAAACTTTGTTATCATACTTATGTTTTGGAAGACCTTTCATATGGATTGGTTTGGTTAAATGACAATTACTTTTACTATTTACGTTGTTCTATATGATTGGTGGCTTGATCCTGGTCAGTCACGCTCCCAAGCGGTGATACTCCGCGTGTGGATTTTGGTGGTGTGACAGATTGGTATCAGAGCCATTGGTTATAGAGAACTTGGTTTTAATAAGGGGAAAAACTTTTTTATTAAAACCAGACTATAACCAGTACAGTGCTCAACGATCCACAACGACGCCTCGCTCCACGTGCAAGACTCAACATCCTAAGTAATAAGGTTTATGTTTATTGCCTACTTGCTAGAATTACATAGAACTTGCTCGTGGTATGCTTAGATTACATTGCTTACTATTTGTTATTGCTTGAGAACACTTGTGTGCTTACTCTCTTCTGTCATCGCACTATTCGCGAACCTTTCTCACTTATGTTACATTTGCTATGAAGATCATGGCTGGACGAATTAACTTGACACAAGCCCAGTTGACGGCTCTTATCAACGAACAAGTTGCTGCGGCACTTGCAGCTGCACACGCAGGAGGTATACCCTGCAGTCGTAACTCATACTAGGATCTTTAGATCCTACATTCCTAAACCAAATCTTGTAATTAACCTTGTCCTATTCTTACACATTAGGTCAACACGCTCAGCAACCTGTTTGCACTTTCAAGAATTTCATGGACTGTCGTCCAAGCACGTAGAGTGGCACGGAGGGAGCAGTGGGACTCCTCCATTGGTTCGAAAAGCTCGAGTCGGTATTTGAGATGTGCGAATGCCCTGAGGCTCGTAGGGTGAAATACGCCACTGGCACACTGGAAGGAATTGCGCTGACTTGGTGGAATGCGCAAGTTCAACTTTTGGGATTGGCAGCTCCTAACGCCACTCCCTGGAATGATTTCAAAGAGCTGATAAGCGAGAGTATTGCTCACGAGACGACATCCACAAGTTAGAGGTGGAGTTCTTCAATTTGAAAATGGCAGGGTCGGAAATCGAGGCTTATACTAAAAGGTCAAACGAGCTGGCAGTTCTGTGTCCAACTATGGTGGACCCTCCTATTAGACGTATTGAGTTGTATCTCAAAGGGTTGGCACCAGAAATTCAAAGTCATGTGACATCGGCTAATCTTGACAATATCCAGGCTATTCAACGCCTTGCTCATCGCCTCACGGATCAAGCAGTGGAACAAGACAAGCTGCCTAAACGTATCAGCGCTACTGCCGCCGCTACCACTTCTACTACTCTTGCTACTCCCAGTGACAACAAGAGAAAATGGGATGGGGATTCCAACAGAGGTTCAGCTTCAGTTCAGTCCCAAGTTCAGCAGCGAAAGACTGACAATTATCAGAGCCCTGGTCAGCAATCTTCGGGCAATCACAGTGTCACACCCCGGCCGCGTATAACATGCAACCGCGGCGGAAACGCCGGGGAGTGTTGTGGACAGAATTAATTGTTATACAACCATGGAAATTAAAGTTACATTTTATTTATTGACAAGAGTGTTCCATTGTTTCAAAACAGGAAAATACAAAGTTTATAACATGATTAAACTAGTCTAGCTTCGTTTTTAGTCTCTAAGGCACAAGTCCGCCCTAGTGTCATGATCATCATCCTATGGAATAGCTCCTGAAAACACATGTGAAAGTAGGTACGTCAGCATAAAAATGCCTGTGAGATACATAGTTTTTGTGAAAATGGGATTCATGACTTGAGCTTAAAGAAATGTTTAATAACAGTCAGTCATGAACCTTGTAATTTGTTTTGCTTTGTAAACCATTTGAAAAATGATAACATCAAACGATATGTATAGATAAGTGCAAGGTTAAACGAATAACCAAGTAAAAAGAGTTGAATAAGATAAGTTGTTTGTGAAAATAATGTCTTGTGAAGAATATGTTATTTATGTAAAATGTAATGTGTCTAAACTGAAATGACTTAGATAACGCCACGATATGTAATATTATACAAACATTTATATATAGGAAGTACCAGCGGCGTATCCACCATGTTTGTATCATATTACATACGCCACGTTACTTAAATCATTTACCCAAACCAATCCACCATGTAAATTGTTCATGTGTAAACCAAATGTCAAGTGTTATTGTTAACCATGTCAAATGTTTATGTTCAAATGTAAACCACCAAATGTGTATGTCAATGTCGACGTGTTTATGTTCAATGTAAATCATGTAATGTGCATCCCAAAATGTATCATGTATGGTAAGCGAAATGTATCAACTTAAACCATTTGTAAAATGCACAAAACAAGTCGTTGAAGTAACACGTGGTTTAAATCAACGTTATGTTCCGTGGAAAAATGCATGCTCTATTGATATTAACATTTATGTGGTATTGTAAACTATGCATACATCCAAGCCTTGAGACTGCGGCGATAAACCCTTAAACAAATTAAAGGTTTATCTAAGTTATGTATATCGAATTCGGTCATTCCTTCCAGTCCTATCAAACCCAGGACTTCAGGAATGGGAGTTGTCAATTCCTATGGTACCACTACCTACTAACGAACGGCGTAGCTAATGTTAGTGAATGTATTGTCCCATGTTAAACAAACCAAATGTCATAACAAAATGAAGGTATGTGATGTAAACAATTATACTAAGTATGCTAAGTAAACATACGAAGCAGAAATGTTCATGTAAATCAATGTGCCCATATGCTGAGTAAACATATGCAGCAGAAAATGTTCATGTAAATCAATGTGCCCATATGCTGAGTAAACATATGCAGCAGAAATGTTCATGTAAATCAATGTACTAAGTACGCACACAATGGGCATACATAGCATAAAATGTAATAAAATCGTGTACTATAATGTACTAACAACATAGCAGGCATATGATGTGAAAACATGGAAAGCATGAATGTAACAGATAGGCACATGTGTTTCACCCCAAAACAGTTTGGAAAACAGTAAAAGAGGGGTTCAATGTACTCACCTGAGATTGCTTTGGAGTTCTTGTATAATAACCAGATAATGCTAAAGATCACGGGATATCAAACGGCACCTAATAGGTAGCTATGTTAATATACCGGACCAAATCGGAAGGATCGGATAGTACGCGGGTTCGTAAACCAAACGAGTATGGAGACTCGTGTAATATGGTTTAACAAAGCCTACATACTAAAATGAAACTTAACCTAAGTGCTTACGGTCCATCACGACCCGTTTAGGTAGCTTATGCCACCCTAACGCGTCGTCCGCGTAGAACGCGTTCGGAACGCCTAACATCGTGACTACAAGGTATAACCTCGGAAGGTTATAGCTATGGTCACCTATTGTGTTTGGTCGGATCCTAAAGATCGACCAAATGGGTCGGGTTCGAAAGTATAAGCGATGGTTTAGATCGCTTACCTTACGACCCTATATAAGCACTATACTAAACGTGACGAGCTAAGCATGTTAGAACATGCTTAACTAAGTTTAGAAAACATGTTTGGCATCAAAACAAACGGCTTTGATGCTCACGAGTAGTTTGGTTACAAAATACGCAAGAATGCGCATTTTGGCCGAAACTACGACTCGTCACTGAGCCTAGATAACGGGGTAATCAGTAGGTATGGTCACTATGGACCATAACCATCGTGATCACGCTCACGTTATGAAGTTCCATGAACTTCGCATCGACCATAAGCTGGTCAATGCAGAAAGTCAACAAAACGTTGACTTTCAGACTCGTAAAGCGAATAAAAGAGCGAAAGAAGACTTACGGAGGGTCCCCGAGTGCTAATCTAGATCAAATAGCTCAGGTATGAAACAATGGTTCCAACTTAGAGCTTTAGATCTGATTCTTGTGGGTTTTTACACAAAAGGGGGGGGGGGGTATTTATAGGAAAAGTGGAACCGTTAGGATCGTTTATCGAATATCGTGTCGCGATCTCGTGTGTACACTTGTCGAAATGTTGTGGTAAGTCAGAAAATGCCCCTTGGCTCTTGATTGGGTGAAAGGGCATCGCCCCTTGATCGAACGAAAGGCCAACTGCATTAAATGCATACATTGAATCTGTCTGATAGTCCCACGCGGCCCGCATCAGGATATGCAAAAACTCAGGCGGGCCGCCTGAGCCCGTCTGATCTGCATATACTTTGAAAAATGACACTTTTGGTCCCTGTTACGTATTTAAGCCATTTCTGACACTTCTAAGGCCCGTAAAGCCAGCTTTAAGGCCCTAAAATGATGCCTAAACATTGTGGACATGAAACATGCTCAAAAATGTTCCGGATGTTGGTTCGTTTGGCCGTACGATCGCGAAGTTCGCTTAATTACGACGGAATGCGCATAAGCGTGAAAAATGATCCAAATGACGCGACGAATGGATTTTTCTTATGCCAAACACTAAGGCATAATATTAGGATGCTTACATAAATTTTTGGATGTCCGGATGTATTCAGAACGTAAGTTATGCGCGAAAGTGCAAACTTGTGCACTTTTTGACACTTTTAGTCCCTGAATGATCCAAAAGTTTGTTTTAGCATACCAAACACCTCAAAGCCTATTTCTAAGCTATGTAAAGGATATTTATGGTATGTTTAACTTATGGAAATGTTCCGGAATGTTCGTTACAGTTCAAATTGGCATACTTTCGCAGTTTGTCAAGTTTAGTCCCTGTAAGCGAATTAACTTGTTTTTGCCATACCAAAGCCTTCAAAACTTATTTCTAAGTTATGTAAAGGTTATTTAAGGTATGTTGAGTATATGTTGATGTTCCGGAGTATTTGTCGCATTAAACTGAGCATGTTTAAGCACCAGTTAGCGTATAACTCTCCAGAAAGCGATGTAGAGTTTAGAATCGAACAAAAGTCAAAACATGAAAAATGTAAAACACAACCAAACAAACATTGGGATCAAATAACATTGTTTTATTGATAACTGAACTGTTCACAATGATTACAGGCACAAATGTTACACACAGGCAGGGTGGTTATCGAGGGAACCTCCCAAAGTGTAACAACTGTAATAGACACCACAGTGGCCATTGCAACAAGGGTCGCTGTCAGAGGTGCCTCAAGATGGGCCATGAGGCCAAGGATTGTAAGAGCCCACGGCCTGCGAATCAGAATCAGCAGCAGCAGCAAACACCGCAGTGGCCAGTGCAACAAGGGTCGCTGTCAGAGGTGCCTCAAGATGGGCCATGAGGCCAAGGATTGTAAGAGCCCACGGCCTGCGAATCAGAATCAGCAGCAGCAGCAAACACCGCAGAATCAGCAACAGGGCAACAAGGGATGTTTTCATTGTGGCGCTAAAGGTCACTTCAAAAGACACTGCCCTCAGTTAAACCAAAACCAGAACAACAACAACAACAACAACAACAACAACAACAACAACAACAACAACAACAACAACAACCAGGGCAATGGGAACAACAATAATGGGGGAAACAACAATGATGGGAACAACGGCGCTAGGGGTCGTGCATTTGTGTTGGGGCAAGGTGATGCCAGGAATCATCCCAACGTTGTTATGGGTAAGTTTCTTCTTGACGACTTTTACGTTACTGTATTGCTTGATTCGGGTGCGGATACAAGTTATGTGTCTTTGAAAGTTAGCCAAATGTTAAAATGTGCACCAACTCCCTTAAACACCAAACATGTCATAGAGTTAGCTAATGGTAAAAGTCTAGAGGCCACACACATAGTTCAGGGTTGTAATCTTATCCTCGCTGGTCAAGCTTTCTCTATCGACCTTATCCCTATAGTACTGGGTAGTTTCGACATCGTCATTGGTATGGATTGGTTATCCAAGCAGCAAGCAGAGATCCTATGTAAAGAGAAGATCATTCGTATTCCCCGTTCTGGTAAAGAACCTCTCGAAGTCCAAGGCGACAAGAGTGGTGCTGTGGTTGGCATCATCTCCTTCCTGAAGGCTCAGAAATGTTTACGCAAGGGACACACTGCCATTTTGGCACTTGTTACTGATGCATCAACAAAAGAGAAGAGAATAGAGGATATCCCAGTTGTACGCGATTTTCCTCAAGTGTTTCCTGAAGATTTACATGGTCTACCGCCTCATCGCCAGGTTGAGTTTCAAATCGAACTAGCCCCAGGAGCAGCACCCATAGCTCGCGCACCGTATTGTTTAGCTCCAACTGAACTGGAAGAACTGTCAAAGCAACTACAAGAGCCCTTGGATAAGGGTTTTATTCGTCCTAGTTCTTCGCCTTGGGGAGCTCCAGTATTTTTTGTGAAGAAGAAAGACGGTACATTCAGAATGTGCATTGATTACCGCGAACTGAACAAGGTCACAGTGAAGAACCGCTATCCTCTTCCTCGTATTGACGACTTATTCGACCAGTTGCAAGGGTCGAGCTACTACTCCAAGATAGACTTGAGGTCAGGTTACCATCAGCTGAGAGTCTGGGATGAGGACGTCTCTAAGACAGCATTCAGAACTCGCTACGGCCACTACGAGTTTCTTGTCATGCCATTCGGGCTAACGAACGTGCCTGCAGTCTTCATGGATCTTATGAACATAGTGTGCAAGCCTTATCTAGACAAGTTTGTGATTGTTTTCATCGACGACATCCTGATCTATTCCAAGAGTCAGGAGGAACACGAGCAGCATCTGCGTCTTATCTTGGAACTTCTTCGAAAGGAACAACTGTATGCCAAGTTTTCAAAATGCGACTTCTGGCTTCGTGAAGTCCACTTTCTAGGCCATGTGGTAAACAAGGATGGGATTCATATTGATCCATCCAAGGTAGATTCGATCAGGAACTGGCCTGCACCGCGTACACCAACGGAAATACGCCAACTCTTGGGTTTGGCGGGTTACTACAGACGATTCATCAAAGACTTCTCCAAGATCGCACAGTCGCTTACATTGCTGACACAGAAAGGTGTTACCTATCGTTGGGGTAATACACAAGAAATGGCTTTTCAGTACCTGAAGGATAGGCTATGCAGCGCACCTATTCTCTCACTACCAGAGGGCACGGATGATTTTGTGGTCTATTGCGACGCGTCAATTCAGGGTCTTGGTTGTGTATTGATGCAAAGGGATAAAGTCATTGCCTACACTTCGGGGCAACTTAAAGTTCATGAAAAAAACTACACGACGCACGATCTAGAGCTGGGAGCTGTTGTTTTCGCGCTTAAGATATGGCGACACTACCTGTACGGTACCAAGCGCACTATTTACACCGATCACAGGAGTCTCGAGCATATCTTCAAGCAGAAGGAATTGAACATGCGTCAACATCGATGGGTTGAACTGCTGAACGACTACGAATGTGCCATCAAGTACCATCCAGGCAAAGCCAATGTTGTGGCTGACGCTCTCAGTCGAAAAGATACTTTACCTAGGCGCGTGCGAGCACTGCAGCTTACTATTCAGTCTAATCTTCCTGCACAGATACGAGATGCTCAGGTAGAAGCATTGAAACCAGAAAACATAAGGGCTGAAGCCTTACGTGGCTCAAGGCAACGATTAGAACAGAAGGAAGACGGCGCCTACTACGTAACGGGGCGTATTTGGGTCCCACTATATGGCGGTTTACGAGAACTTGTAATGGATGAAGCTCACAAGTCTCGCTACTCGGTACATACACGTTCGGATAAAATGTATCACGATCTCAGAACTACATATTGGTGGCCTAGCATGAAGGCCCACATAGCAACTTACGTCGCAAGTGTTTGACCTGTGCGAGGGTCAAGACGGAGTACCAGAAACCTTCAGGCCTACTTCAGCAACCCAAGATACCACAGTGGAAATGGGAAGAAATTTCCATGGATTTTGTTACTGGCCTGCCTAGATCCCAGCGTGGGAATGATACTATTTGGGTGATCGTTGATCGACTCACAAAGTCTGCTCATTTCTTGGCTATCAAAGAAATGGATAAGTTCTCTACCTTAGCAGACGTCTACTTGAAAGAAGTTGTTTCGAGGCACGGAGTGCCAACCTCCATTATTTCAGATCGGGATGCACGATTCACTTCAGAACTATGGCAAGCAATGCACAAATCTTTTGGCTCTCGATTAGATATGAGCACAGCTTATCACCCTCAGACGGATGGGCAGTCTGAGCGCACGATTCAAACTCTAGAAGACATGCTTAGGGCGTGTGTTATCGATTTCGGCAACAGCTGGGAAAAGCACCTCCCTCTAGTGGAGTTTTCGTACAATAACAGTTACCACACCAGCATTCAGGCCGCTCCATTCGAGGCATTGTACGGACGTAAATGCCGGTCACCTCTCTGTTGGGCAGAGGTGGGGGATAGTCAGATCACAGGTCCAGAAATGGTAGTTGATGCGACTGAACGAATAGCACAGATACGGCAACGCATGGCGGCAGCTCGTGACTGTCAGAAAAGTTACGCTGATAAGCGCAGGAAACCGCTCGAGTTCCAAGTTGGGGATCGAGTGCTACTCAAAGTCTCACCCTGGAAGGGGGCGGTTCGTTTTGGTAAACGAGGCAAGCTCAATCCGCGGTACATTGGACCGTTCGAGGTCATTGAAAGAATAGGCAAAGTGGCCAACAAACTGAATCTGCCAGCTGAACTCGGTGCAGTTCACAATGTTTTCCACGTGTCGAATCTGAAGAAGTGTCTGTCAGATGAGACCCTCATAGTTCCTTTGAAGGAACTCACTATCGACGAGCGGTTGCAGTTCGTCAAGGAACCAGTTGAAATCACGGACTGGGATGTTAAGGTCCTCAAGAACACTAGAATACCTCTTGTACGAGTTCGTTGGAACTCCCGTCGTGGCCCAGAGTACACCTGGGAACGAGAAGATCAAATGGAGCTCAAGTATCCCCAGTTATTCAAAAAACGTGCAACCACTACTGAGGGTGAAGCTACTACAGAATTTCGGGACGAAATTCCAAATCAACGGGGGGATGATGTGACACCCCAGGAAAACCAGTAAACGACACAACTTACCTAGCTTCCTCAGTGACCGCATGCTAAATTTCGGGACAAAATTTCTTTCAAGTTGGGGATAATGTGACAACTCGAGTTTCCAAGATTTCATTCTTCACATTTATTACGCGTTCACTGTCTGTTTAGTACTTACCTGCACAATTTGTTTGCATTGTAACTGTATACGTTGTGGCTCGATAAAGTGTATTATGAATATTGCAAAGTTATGTGTTATTTTATGAAAGATTTGACAACAACATGAACTTGGTGGTGAAACTGTAAATTATGTTGTGATGGGTGTGCTTTATGTAAAAGGTGATACTTAGGGGTGTGTAGAGTAGTTAGTGAAATTTTAATCACCCTTAACCCTAACCTCCTCCCTAATCATTCACTAATCATCTCACAAACCATCATACGTATCTTCAAGACTTCTCTACAACCCTCTCTTGCAATCATCTTCTTTCTCATTGGCACAAGTTCTCTTGCATCAATCTTGATCTTTCATTCCATTTAGAATCAATCCAAGGTAATTGTTTAATGATTGTTTGTTGTTAATCGTTGATTGATTGATTCATTCTAAAACCCTAGTTCTTCATATGATAGTTCTGTGCTTATTGATTTATTCTGATTATTGTGAAATGGATATGATTAGTTGTGTAATCACTAGCATGACACTAATATGTCTGATATGGTGAAGATGTTCATTGTTGATTTGATTTCTGCTATGCAAATGTATGAATTAGGGTTTCATGATCGTAAAAACAAAAACGTAACTGTTACAATGATGTATGAATGATCGCATGAATGATATGTATGAAGTCCGAGCTTTAACATATGCGCAAGGTCCGAACTTTTAACATGTGTGCATGTCCGACTTTTGGTGATAGAGAAGCATATAGTCCGAACTTTTAGAAGATGCTTTATAGTCCGAGTGTGTGTGATGATCATTGGTCCGAGTTTTGTAACATGCATGATGGTCCGAATTTTATAAGGCATCAAGCCCCTGTCCGAATTTTTAAGGGGGGAACCCCATGGTCCGACTTTTGTTTCAGGGAGGGGGGTCCGAGTTTTAAAAGGGGGGGGGGGATGTTGTCCGATTTTTGATATGCAAACATAAGGGGTCCGACTTTTGATTATGTTGCCTTGTCCGAACTTTGTAAGGGCCATGAAGCTTGTCCGAGTTTTGCTCTATACACATGGTCTGAGCTTTTTAACCTATGATACCCTTGTCCAAACTTTTAAGTGAGGTGCCTTGTCCGACTTCCTTATGTGATATGCCATGTCCGACGTTTGAATGCTTGAAACATGACCCGATCTTTTGTTGATGCTATATGGTCCAAACTTCATGTATTATGAATAAGTGAATAAGTGTCTGAGTTTAATGCAAACACCAGTGCTAAAGCCTACTGTATGTTCTGTATATAATTGTATGCTACTGTATGTAACTGGATGATCCTGTATGTGTGAACAATCTCTCTCACATCATTCTGTACACAATTATCACACAGAACACAATTGCTTAGATACCAAAGACTTGTAAACCCTAATTGGATATAAACACTTACATCGAGTTATGTGCAATGTATCTAGGTCGTGCGTAAAGGACCTAACTATTAATTAACACTAGAAGCAATAACATACCGAGCAAAACAAGGTGAGTTCACACTCTTACCAAGGCATGGGATTCCCGTGGTTTGGGAATGGGATTGAAGGAATGAGATTGAATAGATTTGTACTTACACTGTTACTAGACTATCTACCATCGTCCTCGGTTGTGCAGGACACATACGTAAAACCTACGTATACTTGTACTCATCACTGTCCTCAGGTTGCGAAGGACACTCACGTAAAACCTACGTGAACATATACTCACTACTGCCTTGGTTGTGTCAGGCACTTACGTAAAACCTACATAAACCCCCGCGTACCCCTGTCCTCGGCTTGTGAAGGACACTTACGTAAAGCCTACGTAAACCTTGTACGTACTACTGTTCTCAGGTTAAGAAGAACACTTATGGTTACAAATAGTCTAGTGTATATGCAACATGGAAAGCCCCCACCTATAGAACATATTATCGGCCCAGTAGAGTCACACGTTACAAACGGACTTACTATTACGCACTTACTTTCTGTGAACTCGCTCAACTAGTTGTTGACTCTCTGTTACATGCCTTGCAGGTCGTTAGGTATACATGGAGCTTGCATGGGGAGGCGTGGTCGTTGTGGACAAGGATCGTGATTGCTTTGATTAAACATTTTGATATTACATACTTTGTTTATGTTGGGCTTTTACTCATACGCTTCCGCTAAACTTTGTTATCATACTTATGTTTTGGAACACCTTTCATATGGATTGGTTTGGTTAAATGACAATTACTTTTACTATTTACGTTGTTCTATATGATTGGTGGCTTGATCCTGGTCAGTCACGCTCCCAAGCGGTGATACTCCGCGTGTGGATTTTGGGGGTGTGACACCTTATATATATAAACTAGTCTTGATACATACTATGTCGTAAAAATGCTTAAAAAGACGATTTGGAGCCATTTCCGGGCTTTGAAAGAAAAGCTGATATTTTTAATATTCCATAAGGCTCAAAATAATTTATTTATCATAACAAATCAGAAGAAAACGGTTTGAGGTCAAAAGGATTTATAAAACTCATTTTAAAGCCTAAAAGGGCAAAACCGGCAATAACCGAAATAAGCTTAAAACTCTAAGTTATGCTCAGCCTAAAAATAAATAAAAATCTCCAAAAATCCCAAAATATTATTTTATATCAGTAGGTAATAAGTTTTTTATAAAAATTTGGGTTTAGATAGGCTATATGCTAATTATGCCAATTAATTATTAAGAATGCTTCTAATTACGCTAATGAGCATAACTCTAAATCTAGACCTCAACCTGATGTAAAATTTTAAGTACAAGTTTCTAAATCAGTAACTAAGATGTATACTCTTTTACATTTTCAAAAATCACATTTTAAGGTCATTTGGGCATAATGGTCAACATACGAGCATTTAACGGAAACTTGCATGATAATTAGACAACTAGTGAACCAAGCCGTATAACCACAGAGGGTTATACTAACATGTAACTAGGTCCAAAAGAAGCTCTAAGGCAATCCTAAACTTAGCTTAAACGGGTCAGAACTGAAAATCAAAGCATAAGTCAAACTATGCGACTTTCGGCTCCAAACCGAGCCTAAACTAAAAATTGTCGGGGTGAACATGTTTAGACATGTTCTTACATTATTTACCAAGTTATATTAATGATAAAACAGGTTGCATGGATCCTACATTGCTAATTATGTATTAATTTGAAAATAAGCATTCTGTTGACTTTATAAAGTAAGCTTTGACTCGACAATTGACATAGTTAGAGTGGGAATCTGAGAGTACCCTTTTAAGGGTTTATTACCCACATAATTACCCACTCGTAGGTATTTTTAATTCGAGATTTGACTGAATAAATTATGAGTAATCTCGAAGTCAAATTTTAATTACGACGGTTTGACTTTTAGTTAATTAACTAAGCTAAACTGGATAGGAAGGGTTAAGGGTACTTACAAGAGTCCTAATTACGACTAGGGATCACTAGGAAGCTTGCTTGATGACCAGAGAGCTCCAGAAGTAAACTTGTGAAGGTTTGCAAAATGAATGCTCAATGTTGCAACCTTGAAGCTCTATATATATCATATTTGATTGCACAAGATGGTGCCAACATAGTCTACAAATGTTATAAGATCAGTCCAAGTGCCCCTATTGCATGAAAAACCATTGGAGAGATCTCTGGTATAAGAAAACAACCATCTTAAGTCGGTTACAGACCTGAACTGGCAGCTGTGCATGCTTTTCTGCGTCAGATGACCCCTCGCGTCACGCGTAGGTCTCCTAAGGAGCCTACGCGTAGTGCGACGCCCCTACTGACCGGATTTTCAACTTTTAATGTTTGCTGTTTTGGTCCCTGGTCCATAAAACCTTTATTTAACTTTCATTTATTGCATTTTGCCCCCTATAGATAACTTTTAAGGGCTTCAAGACATAACCAAACATCGTTAAGTCCTCGGTTAACTTTGTGGTCACCCCTAAGGTCATAAATTCCAACGTTGACGCTTTTAATCCCTTGTATACGAATTTCATCATAACTTTCTCATACGATAACGAAACTTTATGAAATTTTTATCACACATTCTAGTGAGCAGAATTGTAACACCTTGAAAATTTCTGTCCAACGAAATAAAAACACGTGTCATGTGGGACAAATGTGTCAGAAACCGGGTCAAATACAAAGATGCGTGGTAGGATTTTAAGAGGGCATCATGTTATTAAAACCCCTCTGAACGACCCAAGGGCGACATGTTATTAAAACACCTCTGAGCGACCCGAATTTATAAATCCCAACTTTTATATATATTTTTACCGGTTGATTCTAAATAAATAAATAAAAATTCCAACTTTTATATGGAGATTGGATTATTAATAATGTTACTACAAGGGAATGCTAGCTTAAATGCTATCCTAATGGAAAATTTAAATAAGAAATTAATATTTGTTCAACTAGTAAATCCAAGACTTGTTCTCGTGTTTTCCGTCACTTTAAAACCCACAAGGTTGCAAATTAAAGTAGGAAACCTGTAAGGCTTTTTCAAGCATGCAATGGCTGTGTGAGGAGGTCCCACAACTGAGATAGATGGCATGAATTCGGACTTGTATGGTTGAATGGTCAAAGCTTGAAAGTTTTCAAACTTTTGTCCTCTGACCAACGGTTACGGACCGTAAGGGTCATGGCTTACGGTCCGTAAGATGCATATCTGGGCGTTTTCAGCAAAGGTCGGTTACTGACCGCAACCATCTGAGCCTACGGTCCGCAAGGGCTGCATACGGAGCGCAAGAGTTTAGGCTTACGGTCCGTAAGCCAGTCGCTGGCAGCAGAAAATGGACAGCTGCCTGTTCAGCCAGTTACACCGACTTAAAAGGATGGTTTTCGAAACAAGGGACTTGCTAGGCAGTATTTAGCTTGTTAGGGACACCTGGGGTGATCTTGTGACCATCATAGACTTCCATGTCTTAATCCTAGAACTTTTTGGTCACTATATAAGGGAGTGAAGTGTGGTGAACTTTGATCATTCATTGTGTCACTCACTTGGAGCATTCTCTGGAGTTTCCTTGGACAGCAACAAGTTCTCATTAAGTCCATAATCCTATTAAGGATCTTTGTAAGTGTTCCTAATCATCCTTAGTCCATTTTAGCTTAATTAATTAGCTAAAAGTCAAACCATCGTAATTAAGGGTTGACTTCGGGATTAGTCAATAATTACTCACTAATATCCCGAATTAAAAATACCTATAAGCAGGTAATTATGTGGGTAACAAACCCCTAAGAGGGTATTTCCAGATTCCCATTCTAACTATGCTAATTGTCGAGTCAAAGCTTATTATAAAAAGTCAACAGAAAGGTTATTTGCAAATAAATGCATAATTAGCAATGTAGGTTACATGCAACCTGTTTGATCATTAAAATAACTTGGTAATTAATGTAAGAACATGTTCCAACATGTTCAACTCGACAATTTTCAGTTTAGGGTCGGTTTGGAACCGAAAGTCGCAAAGTTTGACTTCTGCTTTGACTTTCAGTTCTGACCCGTTTAAGCCAAGATTAGGATTGCCTTAGAGCTTCTTTTGAACCTATTTACATGTTAGTATAACTCTCTGATATTATGCAACTTGGTTCATTAGATATCCTATTCACATGCATGTTTCCGTTAATCGCTCATATGTTGACCATTATGCCCATTTGACCTTAAAACGTGATTTTTGAAAATGTAAAAGGGTAGGCACCTTAGCTACTGATTTATAAACTTGCACCCAAAATTTGAAGTCACTTTGAGGTCTAGATTAAGAGTTTATGCTCAATAGCGTAATTAAGAGCTTCTTTACTAATTAAATGGCGTAAATTATGCATAGCCTATCAAAACCCAAATTTTTATACCAAACTTTTTACCCACTGTTATAAAATAATATTTTGGGATTTTTGGTGATTTTTATTTATTTTTAGGCGGAGCATAACTTAGTATTCTAAGATTAATTCGGTTTATGCCGGTTTTGCACTTTTTAGCCATAAAATGAGTTTTACAAATCTTTTTGACCTCAAACCAATTTCTACTGATTTGTTATGATAAATAAATTATTTGAGCTTTTTGGAATATTAAAAATACCATCTTTTTACAGAAAACCCGGAAATGGCTCCAAACCGCCATTTTAGGCATTTTTAACGCACAAGTGTGCACTAGAACCTTATTAAGCTTAAAGGATTGAACCTACTGATGTAATTAGTAAATTTTTATATTTTAAACAGTAGGCAAATGTTTTGAACTCAGAATTCCAGAATTGACCTTTTAGGCACATGTGAAATTACCAAAATGCCCCTACGGTGCATAGTAAGGTTAAAAAAAAATAATAAATTTCACATAAATTTGATACCCTACTATTATAACTTAGTAAAATAAATATATTTACTAATCTAATCAGACCTGTAACTCAGGTTATCATTTTAACCCTTTTTACACCTTATAAAATGACCAAAACGCCCTTATGAGGCATAGTTTTGGTTTAAAATCATTTGGGGCATAATGGAAGATATCATTCTGATATCACAACATATTTTAAGCATATTGACTTCAGAAACTTGTATTTGACCCTTATGGTTACTCGTTACGCATTATACGCGTTTGGATCGGCTTATGTGACTAGTTTGGCCATTTTAGCCAAAACGGGTCAAACCATATCTTTTTGGTCTCAAAATCCAGAATGTGATTATGTTACCCATATAAAACAAGTGTGCAAGCTTGTTGGGACAAAACCACATTCTAAAACGGTCTTCGCATTATTGTGCGTTTAAAGCCGTAATCTTCATATATAACTAACCGGTCTAAGCTTAAGACCCGTTAGGATTCTAATAGGTTATTAAAACCTTAATTTCCAGATCTAGGAGCCCAGTAAAAGCTACGTGCACTCGTTATATTTGGTTTATACTTTGCTCAGGTAAATACGTTTAACTTATTTTCCCTATACGGGCTTGGGGTACGGTATATAAAATACCGCTTGGTCGGGGAATTGACCTTAACCGGTCTTGGTTATGTGCAGTCAAATTAACCCGTTTAAAAATGTTGTTTTGTTTGTTTAACGCCTTTGGGGGCTTAATGACCATGTCCCGGATATCCTTGGCATCATTCAAAGAATGGCCACGACCTTAGCACTCGGGTGTAGGCGTACACCCGTAGTGTTGTACAACATGTATAATCGTCGGTACGAGGGAAGTCTCTCGGCGGAATTATATTAAGTGGTGTGTCTATTAATCTTTAACCCGGCATGACCCGGGCTACTGAACGCAGAACGAACATGTAATTCTTTTACAAGATTATTAAGCAAATAATTATCCCAAGTTATAAAAAGTTTTATGCCATGATAATTTAAATCAATTTTAAACATTTTCAAAATGAGTCAGTTGAATTGTATTTACCAGTGTAAACTGACGTATTTTCCAAAAAGACTAAGTGCAGGTACTACGCGTAATAGGCTGGTCACTCCTTAAGCATCCATAGAAGTCTCGCAAGCTTAGGATGCATGAAGTCTGTTGAAATGAAGTTTCCTTTTTATTTGATTCTGCCTGTGGATTCTATTTCGACATTATGTGATACTCGAATATTACAATAATTTAAGTTGAAATAAATTTATCTTTGCTTCCGCTGTGCATTATAATTTGTGTTGTTTGACTATGATGATATCAACTACGTCACGGTAATCCCCCACCGGGCCCACCGGTGACACGTGGAAATTAGGGGTGTGACAGGTTGGTATCAGAGCCAACACTGAGTGAATTAAACACTAGCCTTTTGTGTTTAGTCTCAGTGCACGAATTGCACATTCTTCGAGTTCCGAGTCTAGACAAAGGAAAAACTCTGTTTTGTCTTGTTGGGTCTTTATTTTATTATATTGTTGTTGTTATCTAAAACATGTATGCAGGTCAACATGCCACCAAGATTTCTTCGCGGTTGAGGGAAAGGACCAGTCACGGGTCATGATCACGAAGCCGGGCCTTCGCACCGGCGTACCCCATCCATTACCATGAGCACTAGTCCACAAGAGCCGTGGAGGCTCTATGTTGAACCCGGGAGGCGGTCAGTCTCCCTCAGCTCTTCACCTTCTTACCAGTGTTCCTTTGGGCCTCAATCGGAAAATGAGCCCAACGAGCAACCACCGTCTTTCATACCTTTGCAGAGATCCAACTCTCACCACTCCTTTGGTGACCCAACCCCAGTTTTCCAATGCCGATTCAACTCGGCCAACATTTTTCCAGAACCCGTGGGTTTTAACCAACTCGGACCGGAAGACCACTTCTGTGGGGAAAATGACATGGACGAGGATACTGATCCCATGGAGCTTGCCACAGGAACGCCGAACCACCCCATCGAAATCTCGGATGGGTCATCTTTCCACGGATCACCATACCGCGGTCCGGACAGTTACCAGGAGAGGTTCAAGCAGTGGGACTGGTACTTCACGCCCTCTGAGCACTCGTCCCCATATCAGCAACAGCAACAGCAAGATCCTTCTGAGGATCAACAATTTGTGGCAGTCACTCCGCCACCACCACCACCAGTGGAACAGCAGCCGCCTCCGGAGCCACCGATGCGGAGGAGGTCAAACGCACGGATGTCCATGCGAGGGGGTGTCCGCATCAGCACTCCCCAACCATCAAGTGGCAGCCATTATCCGCCACTCTAGGAGGAAGAAGAAGAACCACAGATGGGTGTTCCATCAAACCCCATTCCAGATGTCAACTCAGTGCCTGGGGCGCCTCCGTTGGGTTTTGACAACCCAATCCCTGCTTATGCCGGTTCCGCGGCATACAACCCGTTTGAAATGCCGGGCCACAACAGCTTTAACTATGCTAACGTGGACCCATATCAGGAAGCGTGGGATTACAATGCTCGACACCCTGAAGGGCCCTATGGTGGTCCTTGGACTACCGGGTACCCTCCATATGTGTACCAGCAGCCACCACCTCCTCAACCACTGTACCAGCCGCCGCAGCCACAGCTTATTCCGCCAGAACGTCAACAGGAGGTTCTTGATAGGTTGAACCAGGTCGAACAAGAAGTTCGAGAAGACCGCAGGGAGCGGCAAGGCTTCTTCAAGGGTCTGTTAGACTTGCTAAAGGGGAAGTCCAAGAGGAGGGGTCACTAAAGACCTTGTTGTTTATTTGCTTAGTTGTACTCAGTCCCTGCGTGGACTTGTTATTTCAGTATTCAGCTCCTGCGTGAGCTTGTCATTTAGTATTCTGCCCCTGCGTGGGCATGTCTTTCAGTTGACCCCTGCGTGGGTTTGTTTGTTTGTTTTTTTTTTGTTTGTTGTATTTCGCCCCTGCATGGGCATGTTGTTTGTAGAAGTCCCGTTTAGGGCAAGTATTGTACTGTTGAATCTTTATTTAGTGAAATGTTGCATTTAAATTTTCATGATTGTTGTTATAAATAAGTATATGAGTAAACTTAAAATAAAAAGGGTAAAAATGAAAATAACATTTCCTAAATTAAAGAAGACCTACCATTAATAAAAAATGGCAAAATCTAAAAGGGACAAGACCTAGCCACATGTCATTTTAAGACAAGGCCAAGATGGTATCTCCATAATTAGATTCAGGTCCATAATTAACGTCTCAACTTAGGATTGATCTGCATTATAAAGAGAATCTAAGGGGTAAAACCTAGCCACGTGTCGTCGCAGACATGGCCAAAATGGTAGAACCTGTCTAGAAGATTCCAAATTCTGTTAACATCTGTAAGTATGTTAACATTCTGAGCAAATTGTGACACGGTAAAAGTCACATAGGCCATCATTGAAAATTGGGTTAATTTAAAATTCCCTGTAAGTAAATATCCATTCCTTGAGAATGAAGTGCCTACGGGTAATAATTAATGTCCTAGGGACTAAGAGACAGTTTGAGTCTGCAACACACTGTCTAGAATAGGGTAATGAACTGTGATTCAGACCCTAATACCTTGATTCTGTAAGAATCCGGGTTATAAACTAACACTGTCCTTGTGACTAAGTTATATGTTAATTCTTAACTATAATATAGGATTATAATACAAATCCTGAATTAATATTTGATTAATAAATTAACCTGCAATGGCTATTTAAAACCATGGTTAATAAAATACATAAAATACTGTATTAGCTGTTAAATAAAACCTTGCCCAATATTGTTTATATGTAGCAGTGAAGCTACATGGCTAGGTCGGACGAGGTAAATAGTCGTCTGGTGGAAAACCACGATAACGCAAAGATACAGTTAACTGGTGCGGAATTTAAAGCACTGGTAGATGATGCGGTTACAAAGGCATTTGAAAGACAGTACAGTGAGTACAGTGGGACCCATAGTAGGACCTTGTCTACACCGCATATCAGATCCAAGACTCATTCGGAGTCTCACAGCAAGCCACCATCTGTCCAACCCAAGTCTAAAAAGGAAGAATCTAAGAAGGACGATGATAGACATTCTTCGAATGAAAATGGTGATCATTCCAAGAAGATCGTGTTTGATGATGCCCCACGTGCCAAGGGATGCACGTATAAATACTTTGTGTCTTGTAAACCCCGGGATTTCACTGGGGAGAAGGGGGCAGTGGACTGTATGATTTGGCTTGATGAAATGGAAACAGTGTTGGATATAAGTGGCTGTGCTGAAAGAGATATTGTGAAGTTTGTGTCACAATCTTTCAAGGGTGATGCCCTATCATGGTGGAAGTCGCTGATTCAAGCCACCGGGAAGGTACCTCTATACAACATGTCTTGGGAACAATTTGTTGCCCTGATCAAAGAGAATTATTGCCCTCAGCACGAGGTCGAAAGAATAGAGTCTGATTTCCTGTCTCTTGTGATGAAGAACCTGGACTGCCAGGCTTACCTCACAACCTTCAACACCTTGTCAAGGCTAGTCCCTTATCTTGTAACACCTGAACCAAAAAGGATAGCCCGTTTCATTGGGGGTCTAGCCACAGAAATTAAAGCAAGCGTCAAGGCCTCTCGGCCCACTACGTTTTGATCAGTAGCTGACATATCTCTGTCCCTTACACTAGACGCAGTTAGACAGAGATCCCTGCGAGCTGCAGATGCCGAGAAACGGAAACGCGAAGATGATAGTTCGCGACGCTCAGATAAGAAGCGTAAGGGCAATGACGACCACAAGAAAGGGTCGGGATCTAGAAAGGGGGATCAACAGTCGGGTGAAAAGCCCAGGTGCAAAGTTTGTAAGAAGCACCATTTCGGGAAATGCAGGCAGGAGTCTAGATCCCAATCTCAGCAGAAACTATGTGGGATTTGCAAGTCCCAGGATCACAAGGCATTAGATTGCAAGAAACTTAAGGATGCCACCTGCTACAATTGTAATGAGAAGGGACATATTAGACCCAACTGCCCGAAACTTGCCAAGAAAGTAGAAGAGGGAAAGAAGACTAATGCAAGGGTCTTCCGCATGGATGCAAAGGAAGCTATTCAAGATGATAACGTCATAACATGTACTTTTCTCATTAATGATGTCTATGCAAGGGTATTGTTTGACTCTGGGGCAGATAGGTCCTTTGTAGATAATAAGTTCTGTGAACTGTTGAAATTACCTGTTAAAGTTTTAAGTATGAAATATGAAGTGGAATTAGCTGATGGAACAATAGAAACAGTTTCGACTGTATTAGATGGATGTGTCCTATCCATTAGGAACCACTATTTTCCTTTATCCTTGTTACCCTTTAAGCTAGCAGGCTTTGATGTAGTAATAGGAATGGATTGGTTATCGCGTAACCAAGCCCAGATAGTGTGCAATAGGAAGCAGGTAGTAATCAAGACCCCATCTGGTGAGCCACTCACTATTCAGGGAGATACTCAACATGGATTGCCTGAGCAAGTGGCTATGCTTAAGGCATCCGGATGCATGAGTAAGGGTTGTGTCATTTATATGGCACAAGTAACCATTGACGAGAAGAAGCCAGGATCGAAGACATACCAGTCATTTCTGAATATCCCGAGGTTTTTCTGGAGGAACTACCTGGTTTGCCACCAGATAGGCAGATGGAATGTAGGATTGACATCATCCCCGGAGCTGCACCAGTGGCCAGAGCACCATATAGATTAGCACCAACAGAGATGAAGGAATTAAGGACACAGCTAGATGATTTACTAGCTAAAGGTTTCATTAGACCTAGTTCATCTCCGTGGGGAGCACCAATTTTGTTCGTTAAGAAGAAGGATGGATCAATGCGTCTATGCATTGATTACCGTGAGCTAAACAAGGTTACTATCAAGAACAGATATCCTTTGCCTAGAATCGATGATTTATTCGACCAGCTACAGGGAGCAAGTTACTTCTCCAAGATAGATCTCAGGTCAGGCTATCATCAACCGAAGGTCAAGGAGGAGGATGTACATAAACCGCGTTTAGGACTCGTTATGGTCATTACGAGTTCCTAGTGATGCCTTTTGGGCTCACTAACGCACCTGCCGCATTCATGGATCTCATGAATCACGTATGCAAGCCTTATCTGGATAAATTTGTCATCGTCTTCATCGACAACATCCTCATTTACTCGAAGAGCCAAGCTGACCATGAGAAGCATCTTCGGTGCATTCTTAAGCTGCTCCATCAAGAGAAGCTCTATGCCAAGTTTTCAAAGTGTGAATTTTGGCTTCGCAAAGTCCAGTTCCTTGGACATGTTGTGAGCGAACGTGGAATTCAAGTGGATCCCGCAAAGATAGAAGCTATTATGAACTGGCAAGAGCCAAAGACACCTTCAGAGATTCGTAGCTTCCTAGGTTTGGCTGGATACTATAGGCGTTTTATTGAAAACTTCTCAAGGATTGCTGCACCCTTAACGTCGTTAACATGTAAGAACATTAAGTTTAATTGGGGACCTAAGCAGCAAGAATCTTTTGATATCTTGAAGCAGAAGTTGAGTAACGCTCCAGTGCTGACTCTACCTGAAGGCATTGAAGAATTTGTGGTGTATTGTGATGCATCACACACCGGAATGGGTTGTGTGTTAATGCAAAAGGGCAAGGTGCACGAAAAGAATTACACCACCCATGACTTGGAATTGGGTGCCGTTGTATTTGCACTTAAGCTTTGGAGGCATTATCTGTATGGGACGAAGTGTGTAATCTATTCCGACCACAAGAGCCTTCAACACCTGTTCAATCAGAAGGATTTGAACATGAGGCAGCGACGATGCATGGAAACCTTGAACGATTATGATTGTGAAATAAGATACCATCCAGGTAAGGCCAATGTAGTCGTAGATGCCTTGAGCAGGAAGGAAAGAGTAAAGCCGATAAGGATCAATGCCAAGAGCATTGAAATTAAGAGTAGTTTGAATGAAAGGCTGTTAGCTGCACAGAAGGAAGCTGTGTTGGAAGCTAACTATCCTGAGGAGAAATTAGGAGTAACTGAAGAACAGTTGTCCTACGATAAAGACGGGATGTTGAGATTAAATGGACGAATATGGGTTCCTGTATATGGAGGACTTCGGGATGTTATCCTCAAGGAAGCCCACAGTTCCAAGTATTCCGTCCATCCTGGAGCTGATAAGATGTACTAGGATTTAAAGGCAAATTATTGGTGGATAGGCTTGAAAAAGTCCATAGCTGCTTATGTAGCTAAATGCTTGACGTGTGCTAAAGTCAAAGCTGAACATCAGAAGCCGTTAGGTTTGCTGCAACAGCCTGAAATTCCCACTTGGAAATGGGAAATGGTGACGATGGATTTCATCACCAAATTGCCTAAGACACTGAAGGGAAATGATACTATATGGGTCATAGTTGATAGACTGACTAAGTCAGCACATTTCCTACCCATTAAAGAAACCTTCATCTCTGACATGTTAGCTCAACTATACGTAGATAAGATTGTGGCCTTGCATGGCGTACCAGTATCTATTATCTCAGATCGGGATACTAGATACACATCTCATTTCTGGAAGAGTTTCCAACAGTCTCTAGGCACTCAATTGAATTTCAGTACGGCTTACCATCCTCAGACGGATGGGCAGAGTGAGCGTACTATTCAAATGTTGGAAGACATGCTACGTGCATGTGTAATTGATCTGGGAGGTAGTTGGGACAGGCATTTACCATTGGTCGAGTTCTCCTACAATAATAGCTACCATACTAGCATTAAGGCTGCGCCTTTTGAGGCACTATATGGTAGAAAGTGCAGAACGCCCATTTGCTGGGCAAAAGTGGGAGATACGCAATTATCAGGTCCTGACTTAGTCTTCGAGACAACGGACAAGATTGTCCAAATTCGTGACCGCCTGAAAGCTGCTCGAGACAGGCAGAAAAGCTATGCGGATGAGAGGCGAAAGCCCCTCAAGTTTGAGGTTGGCGCTAAAGTCTTACTCAAGGTATCACCTTGGAAAGGGGTATTGCGATTTGGTAAGAAAGGTAAGTTAAGCCCAAGGTATATAGGACCATTCGAGATCATCGAATGTGTCGGATCAGTGGCTTACAAGTTAAACTTACTTGAAGAGCTCGATGGTATTCATAATGTATTTCACGTCTGCAATCTGAAGAAATGTCTAGCTGATGAGTCACTAGTCATACCACACACAGATGTGCATATAGAGGAGAGCTTAAAATTTGTGGAAAAACCTGTGTCGATTGAGGATCGACAGGTAAAGAAGCTTCGGAGAAAGCTTGTGCCTATTGTCAAGGTGAAGTGGGACGCCCGCAGAGGTCCTGAATACACGTGGGAGCTAGAATCCACAATGAAAGAGAAATACCCTCATCTGTTTCCCTAAATCTCGAGGACGAGATTTCTTTTAAGGGGGTGAGGATGTAACACCTTGAAAATTTCTGTCCAATGAAATAAAGACACGTGTCATGTGGGACAAATGTGTCAGAAACCGGGTCAAATACAAAGATGCGTGGTAGGATTTTAAGAGGGCATCATGTTATTAAAACACCTCTGAACGACCCAAGGGCGACATGTTATTAAAACACCTCTGAGCGACACGAATTTATAAATCCCAAGATCCATAAATTATTTGATAAATATCTAATATATATTTTTACCGGTTGATTCTAAATAAATAAATAAAAATTCCATCTTTTATATGGAGATTGGATTATTAATAATGTTACTACAAGGGAATGCTAGCTTAAATGCTATCCTAATGGAAAATTTAAATAAGAAATTAAAATTTGTTCAACTAGTAAATCCAAGACTTGTTCTCGTGTTTTCAGTCACTTTAAAACCCACAAGGTTCCAAATTAAAGTAGGAAACATGTAAGGCTTTTTCAAGCATGCAATGGCTGTGTGAGGAGGTCCCACAACTGAGATAGATGGCATGAATTCGGACTTGTATGGTTGCATGGTCAAAGCTTGAAAGTTTTCAAACTTTTGTTCTCTGACCAACGGTTACGGACCGTAAGGGTCATGGCTTACGGTCCGTAAGATGCATATCTGGGCGTTTTCAGCAAAGGTCGGTTACGGACCGCAACCATCTGAGCATACGGTCCGCAAGGGCTGCATACGGACCGCAAGAGTTTAGGCTTACGGTCCGTAAGCCAGTCGCTGGCAGCAGAAAATGGACAGCTGCCTGTTCAGCCAGTTACACCGACTTAAAAGGATGGTTTTTGAAACAAGGGACTTGCTAGGCAGTATTTAGCTTGTTAGGGACACCTGGGGTGATCTTGTGACCATCATAGACTTCCATGTCTTAATCCTAGAACTTTTTGGTCACTATATAAGGGAGTGAAGTGTGGTGAACTTTGATCATTCATTGTGTCACTCACTTGGAGCATTCTCTGGAGTTTCCTTGGACAGCAACAAGTTCTCATTAAGTCCATAATCCTATTAAGGATCTTTGTAAGTGTTCCTAATCATCCTTAGTCCATTTTAGCTTAATTAATTAACTAAAAGTCAAACCATCGTAATTAAGGGTTGACTTCGGGATTAGTCAATAATTACTCACTAATATCCCGAATTAAAAATACCTATAAGTAGGTAATTATGTGGGTAACAAACCCCTAAGAGGGTATTTCCAGGTTCCCACTCTAACTATGCTAATTGTCGAGTCAAAGCTTATTATAAAAAGTCAACAGAAAGGTTATTTGCAAATAAATGCATAATTAGCAATGTAGGTTACATGCAACCTGTTTGATCATTAAAATAACTTGGTAATTAATGTAAGAACATGTTCCAACATGTTCAACTCGACAATTTTCAGTTTAGGCTCGGTTTGGAACCGAAAGTCGCAAAGTTTGACTTTTGCTTTGACTTTCTGTTCTGACCCGTTTAAGCCAAGATTAGGATTGCCTTAGAGCTTCTTTTGAACCTATTTACATGTTAGTACAACTCTCTGAGATTATGCAACTTGGTTCAGTAGATATCCTATTCACATGCATGTTTCCGTTAATCGCTCATATGTTGACCATTATGCCCATTTGACCTTAAAACGTGATTTTTGAAAATGTAAAAGGGTAGGCACCTTAGCTACTAATTTATAAACTTGCACCCAAAATTTGAATTCAGTTTGAGGTCTAGATTAAGAGTTTATGCTCAATAGCGTAATTAAGAGCTTCTTTACTAATTAAATGGCGTAAATTATGCATAGCCTATCAAAACCCAAATTTTTATACCAAACTTTTTACCCACTGTTATAAAATAATATTTTGGGATTTTTGGTGATTTTTATTTATTTTTAGGCTGAGCATAACTTAGTATTCTAAGATTAATTCGGTTTATGCCGGTTTTGCCCTTTTTAGCCATAAAATGAGTTTTACAAATCCTTTTGACATCAAACCAATTTCTACTGATTTGTTATGATAAATAAATTATTTTGAGCCTTCTGGAATATTAAAAATACCAGCTTTTTACAGAAAACCCGGAAAAGGCTCCAAACCGCCTTTTTAGTCATTTTTAACGCACAAGTGTGCACTAGAACCTTATTAAGCTTAAAGGATTGAACCTACTGATGTAATTAGTAAATTTTTATATTCTAAATAGTAGGCAAATGTTTTGAACTCAGAATTCCAGAATTGACCTTTTAGGCACATGTGAAATTACCAAAATGCCCCTACGGTGCATAGTAAGGTTAAAAAAAATAATAAATTTCACATAAATTTGATACCCTACTGTTATAACTTAGTAAATTAAAAATATTTACTAATTTAATCAGACCTGTAACTCAGGTTATCATTTTAACCCTTTTTACACCTTATAAAATGATCAAAACGCACTTATGAGGCATAGTTTTGGTTTAAAATCATTTGGGGCATAATGGAAGATATCATTCTGATATCACAACATATTTTAAGCATATTGACTTCAGAAACTTGTATTTGACCCTTATGGTTACTCGTTACGCATTATACGCGTTCGGATCGGCTTATGTGACTAGTTTGGCCATTTTAGCCAAAACGGGTCAAACCATATCTTTTTGGTCTCAAAATCCAGAATGTGATTATGTTACCCATATAAAACAAGTGTGCAAGCTTGTTGGGACAAAACCACATTCTAAAACGGTCTTCGCCTTATTGTGCGTTTAAAGCCGTAATCTTCATATAAAACTAACCGGTCTAAGCTTAAGACCCGTTAGGATTCTAATAGGTTATTAAAACCTTAATTTCCAGATCTAGGAGCCCAGTAAAAGCTACGTGCACTCGTTATATTTGGTTTATACTTTGCTCAGGTAAATACGTTTAACTTATTTTCCCTATACGGGCTTGGGGTACGGTATATAAAATACTGCTTGGTCGGGGAATTGACCTTAACCGGTCTTGGTTATGTGCAGTCAAATTAACCCGTTTAAAAATGTTGTTTTGTTTGTTTAACGCCTTTGGGGGCTTAATGACCATGTCCCGGATATCCTTGGCATCATTCAAAGAATGGCCACAACCTTAGCACTCGGGTGTAGGCGTACACCCGTAGTGTTGTACAACATGTATAATCGTCGGTACGAGGGAAGTCTCGCGGCGGAATTATATTAAGTGGTGTGTCTATTAATCTTTAACCCGGCATGACCCGGGCTACTGAACGCAGAACGAACATGTAATTCTTTTACAAGATTATTAAGCAAATAATTATCCCAAGTTATAAAAAGTTTTATGCCATGAGCATTTAAATCAATTTTAAACATTTTCAAAATGAGTCAGTTGAATTGTATTTACCAGTGTAAACTGACGTATTTTCCAAAAAGACTAAGTGCAGGTACTACGCGTAATAGGCTGGTCACTCCTTAAGCATCCATAGAAGTCTCGCAAGCTTAGGATGCATGAAGTTTGTTGAAATGAAGTTTCCTTTTTATTTGATTCTGCCTGTGGATTCTATTTCGACATTTTGTGATACTCGAATGTTACAATAATTTAAGTTGAAATAAATCTATCTTTGCTTCCGCTGTGCATTATAATTTGTGTTGTTTGACTATGATGATATCAACTACGTCACGGTAATCCCCCACCGGGCCCACCGGTGACACGTGGAAATTAGGGGTGTGACAATAATTAATCGTTACAAAGCTTCGGGTTTGCTAAAAGGTCACTCAGAGGTATACTTTAAACATGTTGACACATTTAACCCCTGTTGTTTGTAATCTCTCACTCTCTTTCATTTATAGCTTCGTATGATCCATGATTTATTCGTTTGAAGGTATAAACATCTTGTAGGGCTATTTTAAAATATGTATATCCATTGTTGACACTTGAATCCTTATATTCACAAAGTTTCCTTGTTTGTCAACTTTAGTCCCTCTTAAAGTATTCTTTCACACGTTCAAAGCTTATGACACGTGTCAATACACTATTGAACATAAATTTTCAAGGTGTTACAGTTACTATACAAATCGGTATAGTTTCGCAGTTTGACACAAATAGTCCCTGCGATCGAACAAACTTAATTTCAATACACTAAACCATCCATAACTTATTTCTAAGTTATGTGGAGGTTATTTAAGGTATGTTAAGCCTATGTCACTATTCTGGAGTGTTTGTCGCGTTAAACTAACTGCGTTTATGCATCAGTTTGCGTATAGCCTTCCAGAAAGCGATTTAAAGCTTGAAATTGGAGTCGAATAAAATTGAAAAATCCTCAAACATAAATACACACATAATAACACCAAAACACATATAATAACACCAAAGCACATTGTTTTATTGATAATTAACATTGTTTTACATTGTACATCGATTACAGAACACAGTTGTCACAGTCTCCCCTACTTTAGGAAATTTCGTCCCGAAATTTTATTTAGAGGAAACTTGTGAAAACAAATGCGGATATTTCGTCTTCATCTGGTCTTGACGTTCCCAAGTAAACTCTGGGCCACATTTGGATTCCCAGCGAACCTTTATCAATCGAATCCATATGTTCTTCAACTGTTTGAAAGCACCGTCTAAAATCTCCACAGGTTTTTCGACAAAGTGCATCGTTTAATCGATTCGAATCTCGTCGAGTGGAATGTGAAGATCAGCATCAGCTAAACACTTTCGCAAATTGGACACATGAAAAGTCGGATGAATATTTCCATGCTCTGGAGGTAGCTCTAGTCGATAGGCAACCTTCCCAATTCTTTCCACAATCTTAAATGCTCCCACGTATCGAGGTGCAAGTTTTCCTTTCTTTCCAAATCTTACCACTCCCTTCCAAGGTGAAACCTTGAGTAGGACACGGTCTCCGACTTGAAATTCTAAGGGCTTGCGTCGCATATCCGCATAACTCTTTTGACGGCTTCGAGCTGTCACCAGATTATCGCTTATTTTCTTGATTTTGTATGTTGTTTCCAGAATGAGCTCAGGTCCAGTAAGCTGAGCTTCACCGATCTCATTCCAACAGACAGGTGAACGACATTTTCGACTGTAGAGAGCTTTGAATGGTGCCATATTAATGCTAGCATGATAGCTATTGTTGTAAGAGAACTCGATCAGTGGAAGATATGAGAATCCCAATTACCACCAAAGTCTATCACGCATGCTCTAAGCATATCCTCCAAAGTTTGAATCGTCCTCTCAGATTGACCATCTGTTTGGGGATGATAAGCAGTGCTTAGATTCAGTTGGGTTCCCATAGCAGATTGCATGGTCTTCCAGAAATGAGATGATATCCAAAGGAACACCATGTCGTGAGACAATCTCATCAACATAAATCTTTGCCAGTTTATCAGCAGATAGATCCTCACGAATTGGAATAAAATGAGCTGATTTCCTTAATCGATCGATAACAACCCAAATAGCATCATGACCTTTGGACGTACGCGGTAACTTAGTGATGAGATCCATCGCAATGTTCTCCCACTTCCAAACCGGTATCTCTGGTTGTATAAACAAACAAGAAGGTCATAGATGTTCAGCCTTGACTTTGAGACAAGTTAGGCATTTTGATACATACAAGGGCACATCCTTCTTCATACCAGGCCACCAGTACTGAGTACGAAGATCCTTGTACATTTTCTCAGCACCAGGATGGATAGAATATCGAGACTTATGAGATTCGTCCATTACCAAGGTGCGAAGATTGTCTTGTTTCGGAATCCACAAACGATCCTTGAAATAGAGCAAACCATCGTCTTTCGCTTCGAGCTTAAGCTCAAGTTGACGTGGTAATTCCTTACCTATCAAATTTTGTGAAACACAAAATTGTTGAGCTTGAAGGACACGAGTTTGAATATCAGATAGAGTTCCGACAGAATGAAGCTTGACTCGCTCCTTTCGACTTAGCGCATCGGCTACGACATTCGCCTTACCAGGATGGTAACGAATCTCGCAATCATAATCGCTCAAGTGTTCAACCCAACATCGTTGCCTCATGTTTAACTCTTTCTGATTAAGAATATGCTGGAGACTCTTGTGGTCTATGAAAACAACACACTTTGTTCCATAGAGGTAGTGTCTCCAGATTTTAAGCGCGAAAACCACAGCTCCCAACTCAAGATCATGAGTTGTGTAGTTCTTTTCGTGAACTTACAGCTGTCTTGACGCATAGGCTATCACTTTCCCTCGTTGCATAAGAACGCAACCAAGGCCTAAGTTGGATGCATCACAATAAACAACAAAATCATCATTTCCATCGGGCAGAGATAGAACAGGAGTATTACATAACTTCTGTTTTAGCGTTTGGAACGAGTCTTCTTGCTTGTGTCCCCACTCAAAAGCTTATTCTTCTGAGTCAAAGCAGTGAGTGGAACCGCAATCTTCGAGAAATTTGAAATGAATCGACGATAATAACCAGCAAGACCAAGAAAAGATCGAATCTCTGTAGGTGTCGTCGGTGTATTCCAGTCTTTAATAGCAACAATCTAAATAAGGTTTACAAACCCTATTCATTAAGTCCATAAAGATAGCTAGGGCATTTGTCAAACCAAAAGGCATGACAGTAAACTCGTAATGCCCATATCTTGTGCGGAAAGCAGTTTTGGGAATATCTTCTTCGAGAACACGAAGCTGATGATACCCAGAACGTAGATCGATCTTGGAAAAGCATGAAGCACCTTGCAGCTGGTCGAAGAGATCATCAATTCGAGGTAGGAGATATTGATTCTTGATGGTAAGCTTGTTAAGCTCACGATAATCGATACACATTCGAAAAGATCCATCTTTCTTTTTCACAAAGAGGACAGGAGCTCCCCAAGGTGAATGAATCGGACAGATGAATCCTTTATCAGATAACTCTTGAAGCTGTTTCGATAACTCTTGCATCTCAGATGGTGCAAGACGATAAGGTGCTTTCGCAATTGGGTTGGCATTGGGTACAAGGTCAATATGAAACTCCACTTGACGAACTAGAGGTAAACCAGGCAGTTCATCAGGAAACACCTCTGGAAAATCCCGAATAATTGGAATATCCGGAATATTCTTGTTCTTGCTTTTCTCCTTGGTGACATGTGCTAGAAAAGCAACATATCTTTTTCGTAAATACCTTTGGGCTTCCATACACGACATAAGCTTCAATCCACCTGAAGGTTTCTGGCCACAAACCTCCAGAACATCGCAAGAAGACAAAGGAATACGAACAATCTTATTTAAACAAACCACCTCAGCATGATGTTTGTTAAACCAATCCATTCCAACGATAATATCGAAGCTCCCAAGTTGCATCGGTGTGAGGTCAATAGGAAAAAGATGGTTATCAAGGTTCAACTGACAATCACGAATAACAGAATCAAGAACAAGAGGTTTACCAGTAGCAACTTCGACAGATAAGGGTTTCCTCAGTTTAGTTCTGGTATCGCAAGCAAAGGTTCAAAAGATAATGAAACAAAACTTCTATCGGCACCAGAATCAAAAAGAATATATGCAGGTCGATTGTTAACAAGAAACGTACCATTGACCACCTCGTTCTCAGCCCTCGCTTCATTTGCATTCAAATTGTACGCTCGTCCACGAGCGGGATTCACATTTGCATTGACATTCGCATTCGGGTTTGCATTAGCATTCGCATTTGCATTCACCAGCCTCGGACAGTTGTTGCGGAAGTGACCAAACTCTCCACAGTTGAAACATGAACCCGGTGGGAATCTCGCAACATTCCCTTGAACCGGAGCTTGAACCTGGGCAACCTGATTCTGTCCCAAATGACAAATATTGGCCAAATGCCCAAGTTTACCACACGTTGTCATTGCTTGCAAGCTTGTTGTGCAACATGTTGACCGTTGTAGCGAGCACAATGAGGTGCGGTACCAGCATACGCTTCCTTTGCAGGAGGTTGAGTCGGTGGGTTCTGAGTAGTTTGTGCTGTAATAGCAAAATTCTGAGCACGCTTTCGCTTCCTCGACTTCTTCAACAACTCACCTTTCTTACCCTTAGCCTTTTCCTTTTCAGAATCGGTCGACTTCTTTTTATCACCCTTGCTGGTGAGTTTACCCTTCCTGACTTGAGACTTAGTCAGGGTAGCAGACAACTCGATCGCGTGACGAACGGTAATAGGATTAACGCCGGTCACAATATCCTGTATGGAATCGGGTAAACCATCGATATATCTCTCGATTGCTTTCTCCAGAAGGGTAACCATAGTGGGACACAACAGACTGAGTTCCTCAAAACGATTCGTATACGCACGGTGTTCACCCCCGTCTTGCTTTAAATCGTCAAACTCTCGTTCCAAAGCTCGAATTTCGTGACGGGGACAAAACTCTTTCATCATGAGAGCTCGAAGCTCTTCCCATGTTTGTGCCAATGCCATTTCGGCACCCCTATCGCGCATAATACCGTTCCACCACGTAAGAGCTCGCTTCTAAAACACGCTTGATGCAAATTCAACCTTATGCGCATTCAGACACTGCACATGTCTGAATGTGCTCTCGATCCTCTCAAACCACTGTAGGAGCGCAGTTGCTCCTTGTGACCCAGAAAACTTTAGCGGCTTAGCAGAATTGAAACTCTTGAAATTACATGAAGTGTTGTTGTTGTTGTTATTGTTGTTGTATAACTCATGGATTTGGGTCACACCGCCTGGAAGTACAACAGCCATTTGCTGAGAGACAAGGGCTGTGACTTCTTCAGCAGTAAAAGTTTGAGCATCGCGTCGAGGAGGCATCGTCTAACAAGGAAACAGAGGGAACGAGTGAGGTTGAAAAGCAAAAGAGGTATTGAAAATACCGACAAAACACAAGGAAGGCGATCATTTGTTCGTTACCTCGAACAAACAAACAACACGCAGTGACTAATCAAAGTAAATGGGTCAAAATAATGTATCGCGAAGACATGCTCGCCTATAAGTGAACACTCACCCCAAGAGTTCCCTGGTAAGAGTGACTGGTCCGATTGTGTGGATTTGTATGAACACTCTAGCCTTAGACAGAAAACCCAGAGTACAGGCACTCACTCTTCCAGTTTGCACGTGTTCACACTATTTAGACCCAAACTTTGACGAGCTTTTTGAAACTTAAAGGGTTCAAAACCTTATAACAAATCATTTACGAAGAAATGATTAGTTTTCAAAGCGGAATCGAATTCGAGTTCTCATTGTGGTTATCCCCTAAGGGTAGGTGACGGTTTTGTTTTAAAATCTAAACGCAAGAAACTTGCGTTAGGGTCCAAAAAGTTATAGTCTAGGTCAAATGTAACACCTCGAAATTTTGCGTCCAATGATGTATTGACACGTGTCATAAGTTTACATGTGGTATTAAATACTAATTAAAGGACTAAAAGTTGACAAACATCGGAAGTATATAAATTCGAGGGTTAAAAATGTCAACGAGGGATAAATATACTGTACAGTAACCCTAAATGATGCTCGTACCTTCAAACGAATAAAACATGGATCGTACGGAACGAAATACGGAAGAAAGTGAGAGATTACAAACTACAGGGGTTAATTGTGTCAACATGTTTAAGTTATACCTCTGAACGACCCTTTAACATACCCGAGGCTTTGTAACCGTAAATTACGCTCACTAGAATATACGATATAAATTTCGCGAAGTTCCGTTTTAAAACGAGAAAGTTATGATTAATTTCGTATGCGAGGGGTTAGAAGCGTCAACAATAAAAGTTAGGGCTTTTCGGATAGTAATTAAACTAACCGGGGACTTAACGGCGCGGGTAAAAGTCCCGAGGCCCTTATTCGTAAATAAACGAGGCCCAAAATGCAAAGTTACCCCTTCGAAACCGAAAGGCCAAGGCAATAATGGCAAAAGATTTGAAAATCTTGAAAATCAAGTCTCAAGCGAGCCGCGTTAGAGATGCAAGTGATCTTACGTGGGCTGCGAGCCATGTGTAGATTCGTTTACTGACAATAGGATCCAGGCGACCCGCGTAAAGGTAGCCTGATCCTTAACGCGGGCCGCGTCAGACCGCCAGATGCAGAATACGGGGACAGGTTCACTGTTTGCTATTTTAACCGCCTTAGAATGCCATTATGAGAGCATGGGCGCCCCCTAAACGACCCTTAGCACCCAGGGACACATGTTGATGATCAAGGAACCCTTATAGCCATAGTTGTGATGATCTTGTGCTTCCATTTTCACTATAAAAGGCCATGAGTTGTGCCCTTAGTAAACACACCTCAAACCTGCTTTCTTGATCACATCTGGAGCTCAAGAGCACTCTTCTAACATCTCTGGTCGTGTACCAAGCTTCTGTAAGTTTGCCTAACCCTTTGTGGTTTAGTTTTTCATAGTTATAGCTTAAAAGTCAATCCGTCGTAATTAACGATTGACTTTACGATAAATCAAAAATGGTCCAGTGGTTTGTCGAATCAAAGGTAGTTATATGTTGGTAATCATGTGGGCTTTAAACCCCTAAAAGGGCACCCACTGATTCCCACTCTAACTAGTCCGAATGTCGAGTCAAACTTGCTTAGAAAAAGTCAACAGAATGCTATTTTGCGATTTTATGTATAATCAGTAATATAGATAGTGTGTAACCTGTTTTAACACTCATATAACATGATAATAAGTATATTAACTAGTCTAAGCTTGTTTGATCCGACCATTTACTGTTTAGACCCGGTTCGGAACCGAAAGTCGCAAAACTTTGACTTTTGCTTTGACTTCATTTCTGACCCGTTTTGGTATGAGTTAGATATGCCTTAGGACTCTCTTAGGACCAGGTTACATGATGGTATAACCCTCTGTGGCCGGTTCGTGGGTTGTCCGATTCTTTAGCACATTTCCGTTAAAGGCTTAAAAGTTGACCGTAACGCCCTTTTTACTTTAAAACGAGAATTTTGGACACGTGAAAGGACAATAACCTTAGTTACTGATTTCTAAGCATGTCCCTAAAATTTCACGTCAATCCGAGGTCCAGAATAGGAGTTATGCTAAATAGCGCAAATACGGAAACTTTAGTAATTAAACGGCGCAATTAGCATAACGCCTATCTAAACCCAGATTTCAACACCAAACCTTTTACACACTGATGTAAAATAATATTTTGGAATTTTTAAAGATTTTTAATTATTTTTAACCTGCTCATAACCTGCGGTTATGGCATCGGTTCGGTAAATACCAAATATAACCTTTTCGAGCATAACTTGAGTTCTACATGGTATTTTGACCCGATTCCAGTTGCTACTGATTTTAAATAATAAATAGAGTATTTTGGACTTTGTAAACTATTCGGAAAACTCAGATTTCCTGTAGAACTCAGAAACCTCTTTTATAATCTTTAAAATAACCGAAATACCCCTATGGGGCATATAATGGATTTAAACTCGTTACGGGCATTATGGAAGGTATCCTACTGATACCACAACCTCTTTAAAGCATATTGACTTAGGAAACTTGTGTAGGACTCTTACGGTTACCAGTTACGCCTTTTGCGCGCACGGTTCGGTTTATGTAACTAGTTTACATAAACTAGCCGAAACGGGTCAAACCTTATCGTTTTCACTTCAAAATCCAGAGTGTGGTTATTATACCCATATAAAACAAGTCTTCAAACTTGTTGGGTCCAAACCACATTCCATTCCCGGTTTTTGCCTTTTACGCGATTAAACCGAAATCATCCTTTGAAACTGACCGGTCTAGGCTAAGGCTAAATTAAAGACCCGCTAGGATTCTAATAGGTTGTTTAAACCTTCATTCCAGAATAGGAGACCAGTAAAAGAAACTTGCATTGTTTATTAAGGATTATTACTTGCTCAGGTAAATACTTTTAACATATTTTCCCTATACGGGCTTGGGTTACGGTATATAAATTACCGCTTGGTCGGGCATTAAATCTTCCATCATATGGTGGTTAATTGAATAAATTAATCGGCCCGTTTAAATACGTTTTGTTGGCTTTATGCCTTTGGGAGCTTAATGACCATGTCCCGGATATCCTTGGCAGCATTTTACGAAATGGCCACGACCTAGACACGCGGGTGTAGGCATACACCCGTCAATGTGTCCATAATTATAAAGGTATCGCCGTTGGTTTTCCCGCCGCGGTTTTATGCTATGTGGTGTGTCTATTAACCTTAAACCCGGCACGACTCGGGCGACCGAACGCATAGTGAACATGTAATTCTTTAACAAGATTTAATTATAAATTAACCCAAGTTATAAAGAGTTTGTGCCATGTGCATTCAAATCAATTTTTATTAAACATTTACAAAAGTGTCGGTTGAATGTATTTACCAGTGTAAACTGACGTATTTTCCCCAAAAAGATTAATGCAGGTTCTACTCGTAATAGGCTGGCCACTCCTTAGCATCGTTAGAGTCTCGCAAGCTTGGGATGCCAATATCTGTTGAACAATATTTTATATTTTATTTTGATCCCCTGTGGATTTGTTTCGACTACTCGTGATACTTGGATATTACAATCAGTGGTTGAAATATAATTTATCTTTATGCTTCCGCTGTGCATTTAAATATTGTGGTTTGACTATATTGTTGCCAACTACGTCACGGTAATCCCCCCACCGGGCCCACCGGTGATACACGTGGAAATCGGGGTGTGACATCAAAGCATCACTAATAACCTAATTCCCTATAACCATTGGCTCTGATACCAACTCTTGGGGTCTATGAAAACCACACACTTTGTTCCATAGAGGTAGTGTCTCCAGATTTTAAGCGCGAAAACCACAGCTCCCAACTCAAGATCATGAGTTGTGTAGTTCTTTTCGTGAACTTTCAGCTGTCTTGACGCATAGGCTATCACTTTCCCTCGTTGCATAAGAACACAACCAAGGCCTAAGTTGGATGCATCACAATAAACAACAAAATCATCATTTCCATCGGGCAGAGATAGAGCAGGAGTATTACATAACTTCTGTTTTAGCGTTTGGAATGATTCTTCTTGCTTGTGTCCCCACTCAAAAGCTTATTCTTCTGAGTCAAAGTAGTGAGTGGAACCGCAATCTTCGAGAAATTTGAAATGAATCGACGATAATAACCAGCAAGACTAAGAAAAGATTGAATCTCTATAAGTTTCGTCGGTGTATTCCAGTCTTTAATAGCAACAATCTTGGATCGATCCACATGAATACCCTACTCGTTGACTATATGACCCAAGAATTGAACTTCTTTAAGCCAGAATTCACACTTGGAGAATATAGCAAAAAGTTGTTCCTTCTTCAGGAGTTCCAATGTTAAGCGAAGGTGTTGCTCGTGCTCGGCTTGAGACTTTGAATAAATGAGAATATTGTCGATAAACACAATGATGAACTTATCTAAATAAGGTTTACAAACCCTATTCATTAAGTCCATAAAGATAGCTGGGACATTTGTCAAACCAAAAGGCATGACAGTGAACTCGTAATGCCCATATCTTATGCGGAAAGCAGTTTTGGGAATATCTTCTTCGAGAACACGAAGCTGATGATACCCAGAACGCAGATCGATGTTGGAAAAGCATGAAGCACCTTGCAGCTGGTCGAAGAGATCATGAATTCGAGGTAGGGGATATCGATTCATGATGGTAAGCTTGTTAAGCTCACGATAATCGATACACATTCGAAAAGATCCATCTTTCTTTTTCACAAAGAGGACAGGAGCTCCCCAAGGTGAATGACTCGGACGGATGAATCCTTTATCAGATAACTCTTGAAGCTGTTTTGACAACTCTTGCATCTCAGACGGTGCAAGACGATAAGGTGCTTTCACAATTGGGTTGGCATTGGGTACAAGGTCAATATGAAACTCGACTTGACGAACTGGAGGCAAACCAGGCAGTTCATCAGGAAACACCTCTGGATAATCACGAATAATTGGAATATCCTGAATATTCTTGTTCTTGCTTTTCTCCTTGGTGACATGTGCTAGAAAAGCAACATATCTTTTTCGTAAATACCTTTGGGCTTCCATACACGACATAAGCTTCAATCTACCTGAAGGTTTCTGGCCACAAACCTCCAGAACATCGCCAGAAGACAAAGGAATACGAACAATCTTATTTAAACAAACCACCACAACATGATGTTTGTTAAACCAATCCATTCCAACGATAATATCGAAGCTCCCAAGTTGCATCGGTGTGAGGTCAATAGGAAAAAGATGGTTATCAAGGTTCAACTGACAATCACGAATAACAAAATCGAGAACAAGAGGTTTACCAGTAGCAACTTCGACAGATAAGGGTTTCCTCAGTTTAGTTCTAGGTATCTCAAGCAAAGGTTCAAAAGATAATGAAACAAAACTTCTATCGGCACCAGAATCAAAAAGAATAGATGCAGGTCGATTGTTAACAAGAAACGTACCATTGACCACCTCGTTGTCAGCCCTCGCTTTGTTTGCATTCAAATTGTACGCTCGTCCACGAGCGGGATTCACATTTGCATTGACATTCGCATTCGGGTTTGCATTAGCATTCGTGTTTGCATTCACCAGCCTCGGACAGTTGTTGCGGAAGTGATCAAACTCTCCACAATTGAAACATGAACCCGCTGGGAATCTCGCAGCATTCCCCTGAACCGGAGCTTGAACCTGGGTAACCTGATTCTGTCCCAAATGACAAATATTGGCAAATGCCCAAGTTTACCACACGTTGTGCATTGCTTGCAAGTTTGTTGTGCAATATGATGACCGTTGCAGCGAGCACAATGAGGTGCGGTACCAGCATACGCTTTCTTTGCAGGAGGTTGAGTCGGTGGGTTCTGAGCAGTTTGTGCTGTAACAGCAAAATTCTGAGCACCCTTTCGCTTCCTCGACTTCTTCGACGACTCACCTTTCTTACCCTTACCCTTTTCCTTTTCAGAATCGGTCGACTTCTTTTTATCACCCTTGCGGGTGAGTTTACCCTTCCTGACTTGAGACTCAGTCAGGGTAGCATACAACTCGATCGCGTGACGAACGGTAGTAGGATTAACGCCGGTCACAATATCCTGTATGGAATCGGGTAAACCATCGATATATCTCTCGATTGCTTTCTCCAGAGGGGTAACCATAGTGGGACACAACAGACTGAGTTCCTCAAAACGATCCGTATACGCACGGTGTTCACCCCCATCTTGCTTTAAATCGTCAAACTCTCGTTCCAAAGCTCGAATTTCATGACGGGGACAAAACTCTTTCATCTTGAGAGCTCGAAGCTCTTCCCATGTTTGTGCCAATGCCACTTCGGCACCCCTATCGCGCATAATACCGTTCCACCACGTAAGAGCTCGCTTCTCAAACACGCTTGATGCAAATTCAACCTTAGGCGCATTCGGGCACAGCACATGTATGAATGTGCTCTCGATACTCTCAAACCACTGTAGGGGCGCAGTTGCTCCTTGTGACCCAGAAAACTTTAGCGGCTTAGCAGAATTGAAATTCTTGAAATTACACAGAGCGTTGTTGTTGTATAACTCGTGGATTTGGGTCACAACGCCTGGAAGTACAACAGCCATTTGCTGAGAGACAAGGGCTGCGACTTCTTCAGCAGTAAAAGTTTGAGTATCGCGTCGAGGAGGCATTGTCTAACAAGGAAACAGAGGAAGCGAGTGAGGTTGAAAAGCAAAAGAGGTATTGAAAATACCGACAAAACACAAGGAAGGCGATCATTTGTTCGTTACCTCGAACAAACAAACAACACGCGGTGACTAATCAAAGTAAATGGGTCAAAATAATGTATCGTGAAGACATGCTCGCCTATAAGTGAACACTCACCCCAAGAGTTCCCAGGTAAGAGTGACTGGTCCGATTGTGTGGATTTGTATGAACACTGTAGCCTTAGACAGAAAACCCAGAGTACAGGCACTCACTCTTCCAGTTTGCACGTGTTCACACTATTTAGACCCTAACTTTGACGAGTTTTTAAAACTTAAAGGGTTCAAAACCTTATAACGAATCATTTACGAAGAAATGATTAGTTTTCAAAGCGGAATCGAATTTGAGTTCTCATTGTGGTTATCACCTAAGGGTAGGTGACTGTTTTGTTTTAAAATCTAAACGCAAGAAACTTGCGTTAGGGTCCTAAAAGTTATAGTCTAGGTCAAAGCATCACTAATAACCTAATTCCCTATAACCATTGGCTCTGATACCAACTCT